>NC_142932.1:113809770-113857270 GCF_046866305.1 Octopus bimaculoides | reverse complement strand
ATTGGCTGGTTGCGAGGATGTTGTAGATGATGAAACTGTATAGTTGGGCATAGAATAACAATTAATTAGTATTGTGATCCACAGAAGAATTGAACATCACGGAATAGTAGAAAAGAATAAAATAGTGTCGGAAGAATATCTCCATTGCTTTATCTGTTGGATGATTTAAACTTAGCATTGTAAGTTAGATGGGAAATTGACATGTCAGTCTCACGGGGCATATACTCTGTTAACATATAGGTAACCAAGTGTATCATTGAGCACTAAGTACCTTTGTTAGTGTCACTGTGCCCTCTATTGGTAGTTTCCAGATATAGAGTAAAGGAAATTGAATTTGTGTTATACAGTTGTTTCAGTCATTGGATTGCAGCCGTGCTGGGGTATCGCCTTGAAGAGATCTAGTCATGTAAATCGTCCCCAGTACTTATTTTTTAGTCAGGTAATTATTTTATTGAAACTATTTTGTCGAACAACTAAGTTACGGGGACTAAAGAAAATAATACCAGTTATCAAAGGGTAGAGAGTAAATAAACACATACACAGCTAATATATATATATATATATATATATATATATATATATATATATATAACTCTTTTACTTGTTTCAGTCATTTGACTGCGGCCAATGTGAAGCACCGCCTTTAGTCGAACAAATCGACCCCCAGGACTTATTCTTTGTAAGCTTAGTACTTATTTTATCGGTCTCTTTATCCGAACCGCTAAGTTACGGGGACGTAAACACACCAGCATCGGTTGTCAACCGATGGTGGGGGGACAAACACAGACACACAAACACACATACACACACACACACACACACACACATATATATATATATATATATATATATATATATATATATATATATATATATACGACAGGCTTCTTTCAATTTACGTCAACCAAATCCACTCACAAGGCTTTGGTCGGCCCGAGGCTATAGTAGAAGACACTTGCCCAAGGTGTCACGCAGTGGGAATGAACCCAGAGTCATGTGCTTGGTAAGCAAGCTACATGTTAAACAGGACGTCAAACATTAAGGCGAGGCAAACATCTCAAGTCATATACGATATTATTACAGGAAGAAATTCAAAATCTTACAGCTGTTTCTGGGATATCCTCGAGTATGGGATATTCCATCGTAAGAGACAAATTGGGTGGGGGATATGGAAAATGAGAATGGTATATATCAATAAGATGATAACATCTTACTTTCTTCCTTTATGTTATCATCTTATTGAAATATACCATTCTCATTTTGCATATCCCCACCAATTTGTCTCTTATGATGGAATATCCCATACTCGAGGATATCCCAGAAACAGCTGTAAGATTTTGAATTTCTTCCTGTAATAATATCGTATATGACTTGAGGTGTTTGCCTCGCCTTAATGTTTGACGTCCTGTTTAACAATTATATATCCTCTGCATCGGAAATCTACAATGGCTCCATGACTACCGTTTCGGCTATAACCTTGGAGCCCCAGTAATCCGTTACATCACTTACCTAGCGTACCTAATCGTTTAGATCACCTGTGAACTAAACCCCCATGCTTTGTATATATATATATATATATATATATATATATATATATATATATATATATATATATAAGCTTTTGTCAGTTCTGGATAATATTAGAAAACACTGGTTCAGCGTGCCACGCAGTGTGACTGAATCCGACACCACGTGACTGCAAAGCAAACTTCTTAACCACACAGCTATCTCTGCACCTATACATATAATGAGAAACCAATAATATATCATATGAGGGTGATGGATTGATAGAATCGGTAAAGTGACAAATAAATCATTTTGCGGTAATTGTTGTTTGTTCCTTCTCGAACCATGCCATGCTCATAAGGGCCGGTCTCCCGGTTTCATTGGCGTATAGGTTCCCCACCTGGACGGCACGCCGGTTCGTCGCAGGTGATCTGCTAGATGCAGGAGGAAAGAGTGAGCGAATGTTTGTGGTGAAAGAGTCAGCAGAAGTTCGCCATTACCTTTTGCTGCAACCGTGTGCAGCTTAGGTGTTTCGCTCATAAACGCACATACATCGCTCGGTCTAAGATTCGAACCCGCGATCCCTCGACCGCGAGTCCGCTGCTCTAACCACTAGGCTATGTGCCTCCACTTTGCTGTAATCGATTTACCCGTCAACGCTTAGGAACCGATAAAAGAAATACTAGTCATATACTGAGGCTGATATAATCGATTATACCCAACCTCCATGACGTGTGACCTTGTACCAATATTGGTTTCAAATTTTGGCACAAGGCCAGTAATTTCGAGGGAATGAGTAAGTTGACTAGATCGATACCAGTACTTAAGAGGTACTTATTTTATCGACTCCGAAAGGTTGAAAGGCAAAGTCGACCTCGACGGAATTTGAACTCAGATCATAAAGACAGACGAAACCCCGCTAAGCTTTTTTTACCCAGTATGCTAACGAGTCTGCCAGCTCGCTGCCTTACATTGATTTCTGATATTGGTACAGGGCCAAGGCGACGATCTAGCAGCATCGTTAGAACACCGGGCAAAATGCTTAGCGGCTTTTCATCCATCTTCACGATCTGAGTTCAAATACCGCTGAGGACGACTTTGCTCTTCATCCATTTGGGATCGAGAAAATAAGTGCCATGTGAACACTGGGGTCGATGAAATCAATTTACTCCCTCCCACGAAATTGCTGGCCTTGTGCCAAAATTTGAAACCGATATTAGAAATGAACGCATCACATAAAGTAAACGAGAATGATGACGTTGAGTGACGTTACGTAACATTACGTAAATTGTGTGATGTCGGATGATATTGGATAAACATTTGGCAAATTAAGTATTATTACTGAGTAATAATGTCTACACTTTGTAAATTAAGTAATATTAAGTAAACGAGGTAATATTAAGTAAAGTAAATGTCAAGAGATATTACTAGTATAGTAATATCTAATTTAAGGAAAATAGCTAAATTATGTTTGGACATGTTGTGACGATTAATGTTGGTAAGATTATATACCAACATAAAACGGCGAGCTGGCAGAATTGTTAACACTCCGAGCAAATATTTTATCAGCATTTCGTCTGTCTTCATGTTCTGAGTTCAAATTCCCTCGAGGTTGACTTTTCTTTTATCCTTCCGGGAGGGTCGATGACATAAGTACCAGTTGGACTCTGAGATTGATGTAATCGACATATCCACTCCACTGAAATTGCTGGTCTTGGGCCAGAATTTCAAACTAATATTAATCGGACACTAATATTGCTTTGTTTCTTAATTACTCTTAGTAGTTAGCTGATGCTTGTTCTCTGCATTAAATATGTTAAAACTAACTGAACCTTGGCCAATAGGATGTTGTCTAAGTAATTTCATTAATTATTAAAATGGTCATAGCAACATTAATATATCGTCAGCCCTGATCGAGTAACACACTTATTAGCAAAAGTCTTTCATCCCGTCTTTTATTTATTTCTAAGACTATATTTTCCAAACGTTTTCTTTCGTCCTGTTTTTAAATCAGTAGATTGCGATCTGAACGAGAATTCTTTACCATTTAGTCATGAAAAGAAGAGCAGTGCTAAGGACCTTTTATTTTTTAGTGTCACCTAAACTGATGAGTGAAAGGGAGGAATTCTTCCTCGAACCGGAGACTTGGTATAGATCATGCAGTAGAATGAATTCCATGAAAGGGATCCAGGGACCAGGTAACGATGTTAAACAAAGTGACGGATGAAAAAGATTGTCCAAGAAACCAAAACTCAGAGCAAGTTACACTTATCCGATAATTCCACAAATCCTCAGTTGGTATTCCGTTTCGTAGATTCTGAGTAGATGAAAGGCAAAATTGACCTTGGGGAGTTTTAAACTCCGTGTGTATAAAGCTGGAACAAATATTGGTTTCAAATTTTGACACGAAGCTAGCAATTTAAGTCAATTACATCGATCCAGTGTTCATCTGCTACTTACCTTATCGACTCCGAAAGGATGAAAGGTAAAGTCAACCTCGGCGACATTTGATCTCAGAACATTAAATCGGACGAAATGGCGCTAAGCATTTTGCCCGACATTTGATCTCAGAACATTAAATCGGACGAAATGGCGCTAAGCATTTTGCCCGACATTTGATCTCAGAACATTAAATCGGACGAAATGGCGCTAAGCATTTTGCCCGACATTTGATCTCAGAACATTAAATCGGACGAAATGGCGCTAAGCATTTTGCCCGACATTTGATCTCAGAACATTAAATCGGACGAAATGGCGCTAAGCATTTTGCCCGACATTTGATCTCAGAACATTAAATCGGACGAAATGGCGCTAAGCATTTTGCCCGACATTTGATCTCAGAACATTAAATCGGACGAAATGGCGCTAAGCATTTTGCCCGACATTTGATCTCAGAACATTAAATCGGACGAAATGGCGCTAAGCATTTTGCCCGACATTTGATCTCAGAACATTAAATCGGACGAAATGGCGCTAAGCATTTTGCCCGACATTTGATCTCAGAACATTAAATCGGACGAAATGGCGCTAAGCATTTTGCCCGACATTTGATCTCAGAACATTAAATCGGACGAAATGGCGCTAAGCATTTTGCCCGACATTTGATCTCAGAACATTAAATCGGACGAAATGGCGCTAAGCATTTTGCCCGACATTTGATCTCAGAACATTAAATCGGACGAAATGGCGCTAAGCATTTTGCCCGACATTTGATCTCAGAACATTAAATCGGACGAAATGGCGCTAAGCATTTTGCCCGACATTTGATCTCAGAACATTAAATCGGACGAAATGCCGCTAAGCATTTTGCCCGACATTTGATCTCAGAACATTAAATCGGACGAAATGGCGCTAAGCATTTTGCCCGACATTTGATCTCAGAACATTAAATCGGACGAAATGGCGCTAAGCATTTTGCCCGACATTTGATCTCAGAACATTAAATCGGACGAAATGGCGCTAAGCATTTTGCCCGACATTTGATCTCAGAACATTAAATCGGACGAAATGGCGCTAAGCATTTTGCCCGACATTTGATCTCAGAACATTAAATCGGACGAAATGGCGCTAAGCATTTTGCCCGACATTTGATCTCAGAACATTAAATCGGACGAAATGGCGCTAAGCATTTCGTCCGACGTATTAACGATTCTGCCAGCTTGCCACATTAGAGCTGGAGCAAATATTGCAAAGTGTTTTATTCCATGTTCTAATGATCCAACCAGTTCGCCACTGTAATTTGGCAAATATTTCTAGAAGATCGATCGACCATGTAGATTGAGCAATTGTTTGTAATTTCTTTAATGTAATCCCAGGCGTATTTGACTAGTTTATCAACCCAAAATGTAAGTCAATATTCTCGATGTCACGAAAACTCTTAATTTCAAATCTAAAGGAAAACAAGACAAACAAAAATGTATCCAACGAAGTATGTCTATTTATACTTTCTTAAGACAGAAAAGGAAAAGATGTATCTTAAATAATTACGAAGAAACATCTGCGTTAATATCTACTGAGCTGCTCTCTCGGCATTTCACTAAAAGGCGGATCTACAGGCGATGAATTCAAGGATATGTTGTTCATGTTTACTGCTGTAATCATCAACAATCGATCGTAGCTAGACCATAATGGAGTAGTTATTAATATTTAATAGATTTTCACTCTAGTATATTGAGAACTTCAAAACATAAACAGGAAGACGGGTGTAACTTGTGGGGCACTGGAGCACTGGGGCATTGTCTGAGACAGCCATTAGTTGTTAAGTCATCGCTTGGAAACTGAATCAAAGGAGGATGAACTTGGGCTCATTCTAAAACATGAAGGATATTGGTACCACAATTGCTGACAAATTTAGGATTCTGATAATAGAATGGGATATGTGTCATTGCTTGTCATCGTGCCCGATGTAACCGATAGATAATGATGATGGTTTATTAATTGTAATTGATAGATAAAGATGATATATTAGTTTATTATAATTAACTTGATTCACAGCTTCAACATTATGTTATATGTTCAAGAACCAGAGACTAGCACAGAAAAAAAACTGTTGATTGCTTTTAGTGCAAACAGGAGTGCTAGTCTTTTTGATTTTCTGGAATTTCATTTTACCGTGAACAGTGACACTCCAAACTTTTAGAGAAGACATGAGGATATTAGGAAGAAATGAGATCGAACACGATTCTGAAAACGATCTACATTTCCAATGACAGTACGCGACCACACACTTTCGCCAACAAATCAACTCCAATTAAAAACAACGTTCGTGCACAAAGATTTGGTGGCACAAATGTGATGAGAGTGGTTGTGAAGAAGGGGGCACAATAGTGCACACCTGGTTTTTTTCAAAGTGGATCTAAGAGACGTGTTCAACGAGGTGCAAATGTATAGCAAGTGTATTTCAATGGAAACTATGTTGAGTACTATCTTTGTGTGGAGGAACGATTACTCTGTTAACATGTGCAGTTTGAATAATCTATGTCCGTTAATAAAAAAGAAAAAGAGAAAGGGTCCTTGGGCAAGTTAATAACGTAACTGTAATATGACAGAGACGTTACGGTAATAAGTTCTATATTTAAGAGATGAGGAATTATGTACAATGTTTACATTATTTACATTTGACAGGTATTTGTCCTCAACTTGTTTGTTGTTAACACAACGTTTCGGTTGATATACCCTCCAGCCTTCATCAGGTGTATTGGGGAAATTTCGAACCTGTGTTCTCATTCCTAAGGTATTTTTCAATGTTGTTGTTATTATACGGGCATATGGCGTAATGGTTAATAGAGCAGGCTACTAACCCCAAGATTCCGAGTTAGATTCCAAGCAGTGACCTTAATAATAATAATAATAATAATAATAATAATAATAATAATAATAATAATAATAATAATAATAATAACAACAACAACAACAACATCGAAAAGTACCTTAGGAATGAAAAACCCAGGTTCCAAATTTCCCCAAGACACCTGTTGAAGGCTGGAGGGTATATCAGCCGAAACGTTGTGTTAACAACAAACAAGATGAGGACAAATATCTGTCAAATGTAAATAATGTAAATAATGCACGTTACGGTAAGTTTCACTGCATCGCATCGACCAAAGAGAATGAAAGACGGCATCTGGATAGCTTAAAACAAACATTACTGACTTGACTACAGCGTCATTGCAAAAAGGTTAGTAGAATTTTGAATGATTTTCTGTATTCCAGGAAAACCTTGCTAAAGCTGCAAAATTCTTAGTCACAACTAAATCCTATCCATCAGAGTCACCAACATTTATATCCATTACTGTCCATATGTATATTTTGAAACACGGCGTTTTATCGTCAGTGTCACCTTGGCAAGAAGAGTGAATGGTAGGCGGCGAGCTGGCAGAATCGTTAGCACGCCGGGCGAAATGCTTAGCGGTATTTCGTCTGCCGTTACGTTCTGAGTTCAAATTCCACCGAGGTCGACTTTGCCTTTCATCCTTTCGGGGTCGATAAATTAAGTACCAGTTACGCACTGGGGTCGATGTAATCGACTTAATCCGTTCGTCTGTTCTTGTTTGTTCCCTCTATGTTTAGCCTCTTGTGGGCAATAACGAAATAGGTATTTCGTCTATCTTTACGATCTGTGTTCAAATTCCGCCGAGGTCGACTTTGCCTTTCATCCTTTCGGAGCTCGATAAATTAAGTACCAGTTGCGCACTGAGGTCGATCTAATCGAATGGCCTCCCCACCCCCAAAAAAAATTTCGAATTTTGTGCCTAGAGTTGTAAAGAATAAAAGAAAATGGTCCCACACAACAATATATTAAACTACTCTCCTTGGTCAGCGCTTGACCATGAACTATATTTGAAACCAAAAAGATTGTTACTAGCATGGTGACCAGTCTCTCCAGGAAACGATCTGAGAGGCAGTTATCCACCTGGAGCACTGATCTGACCCGAACCAAACCCGGTGCTTCTTAGTAGAATCGTCGAACCAGCGAAGCACGATATTGGCCGGTGTGGACATAACTCTTCAGATTTCGGGTTGCAAGTCCGCTTATATACCGATTTATACTGCTTTGTCCTTTAGTGTAGTATTTACCACCATGATTTTTCTGAGTCCAACTCCATCATGATAACAATGTATTTAGACACGGTATTCCCAAGTCCCAGATAGAGAGCAAAATGTTCCCCTATCAACTCTGGTTTTTGCAGAAATGACTCAAAATGATGAGAAAAGACACACTTGAAATACCGAGCGTATGTCAACGATTCCGATAGGTGACATTTAGTCTTACCATCGAATAGATTCCAATATACATTGAAGCAATTCATTATCTATAAACGTGAACGAAGTCGGTTTCCCTGAAGATAAGATGCCAAATATCGATGGCCATCTTCATCTAATATTTAAAACTGATCCAAGTTGGAAAGATCCCACCGAACCTGAGGTTATCATTACTATCTATTATGAATGGCATGAAATGGCTCTAGTGACTAGGTCTATCGATGATCGGTGTATCTATTCACTATAGAACAGATCTACCGATTAAGCGGTCATGACCATTCCAACGGCCATAAGAGCTCACTTTTTCGCGATTCTTTGTTAAAATGTGTGTTCAATAACAAAATGTCTACACGGGAAATCCCAGTACGGGTGGAACACCCAACACAAAATATTGGATTACTCCCATGCACCAAAACCCCTTTTCCAACTTTCTATCACCTCGATATTGTCGTAAAATCAGAGTAAAAAACTTTAACCTCGTCTGTCTGGCCGCTTTCTGCCACTTCATACAGAACACACTAGTGGCTGCACCTCTCTCTCCAGCCTCATCTTTCTTTTGATGAGGATTTGGACAGAGAGGAAACAGCAGTCATCCAACTTCCCTTTCAACGTTCTTCGCATAGTTCAGCTGCAGCCACTCACTAGCGATACTTGTGGCCGATTTTCTTTCTTCCAAGATTTTCTCCTTGCTGCTGTTGTTTATGGATGCTCCTTCGACCTCACCCTCATCCAAGGGATTACCAATATTAACTTTTGAAGAGTTTCCAGTTTTTTAATGGTTTTTTTGGTGGCGAGGCGAGTGGAAGGCGTCTTTGTTTGGAAGACTGCTTCTACTATTTGGGGAGATTCTTCACACTCCCACTTTTATGCAGGCTTGAGTGAAACAAGAATAAAATGCTTAATCGAAAAGTCTTCTTTAACTTGACAAAATATGTCTGCTTTCTCTACCTTCGGAAGACAAGGAAACTATCTCCTTCCCATGACAATTCATGCACAAACACACCTGCGCACGCATGCACACACACACACACATACGCACACAAATACACAAACACACACACACAAACACACAAGCAAACACACACACACAAGCACATCAGCACACGCACGCACACATACAAACAATCCCCACTAAAACGCACATAATCAAACATGATCCACCTTCATTGGCAACAAAATTTGGGAGCGATGTTGACACACGCCAGACAACTTATATGTTCAATAATAACAATAATTGTTGACCAGACCTTGCCAAGTCTAAGTATATTCACAGTCACGATCGAGTGAGCAGCTATCTCCAATGGGCAAAATGCCTACATTTCGACACGAAAACGGACAAGGGATATAAACACTTACCAAACATGATGCTTAGCAACGACTTTACCACACTCAGCTGTCCATGAGAAATAAATCAAGGTAAACCAGTGAAATGAAAATCTTTTTACACTGATAGATATTTCGGTCCTTTTTGACAAAGACAACGCTCAAAATGAGACAGAAATACTTTCAAAATAGGATTTTCAAACTGAAACCCCTCATATGGGAGTAAGAAAATATAAACAATTTTGTGGGGAGGAAGCAAGTTGATTACGTCGACCACATTACATGAGTGGTTCTTATTTATCAACTCCTAGAGAGTGAAAGGCAAAGTCTACCTCGGCGGCATTTGAATTCAGAACGTAAAGAGCCGGAAGAAATGCCACAGAGCACTTTTCCGGCGCGGTAATGATTCTGTCGGTTCGCTGACTTTGAAACAGTCATAATAATAACTGGAATGCTCAGTAGGATAAAAAAAATTAAACAAAGATATAAAAAATCATACCATAATTTTATACACAGACAAAAAAGTAAAAAATATTCCTGCGAGCTGCACTCTACCTCCTACTCAAAACATTTGTCATCAATAATATAACACCACACTTTATATAATCGCCACACGTGATTGCTTGACCTGCGAGAAATAGTATCTAGATTTCTCTCAAATTACAACTATAGACTTATATTAAGAAAGGTTATATTAAATAATGCAATGTCGTGTAATCCTAAAAGGATGGAATGGTCATTGCTAGAAAGGCTTTGATTGTATGTCTGTTCGATCGGGATTCATCTGGGAATAAACAATAATGTAATAAAATAACACAACTCACACAACCCGTAATCAACCAAGTAAATCAAAACAGATCATACTCTTAAATAAGGTTTTCAACTTTTTGGAACAAGGTCGGCGAAATCGAGAGGAATGAGTAAGTGGATTGCATCGACCCCAGTGCTCAACAGGCGCTTATTTTATCGAACCTGAAAAGACGAAAAGTCAACTTAAAGCATAAAGAGTCGGAAGAAATGCGTCCAAGCATTTTGCCCGGCGTGCTAACGGTTCTGCCAGGTCACCATCTTAACAAGCTCTTACAGACCCTTACATAATATCCGACGCTCTAATACGAACAACCATAACCCTAACCCTAACCCTAACCCTAACCCAGCTCGCAGTCTACACAAGTGTCGCCCAACGACATAAGCACGTCCTCCACAACGCAAACTATCACCCACCATTAAAAGAATACCAATCACATAGAACAGATTTAAGACGCATTTGAAACATTGATCTTTTTTTTAATTACGCAAAATAATTAAATGAATGCTTACGAAAACGCAAGTGAGAAATAAGAGCATCCTATCAGCACACAGTGGAAGCGCAATGGCCCAGTGGTTAGGGCAGCGGACTCGCGGTCATAGGATTGCGGTTTCGATTCGCAGACCGGGCGTTGTGAGTGTTTATTGAGCGAAAACACCTAAAGCTCCACAAGGCTCCGGCAGGGGATAGTGGCGAACCCTGCTGTACTCTTTCACCACAACTTTCTGTCACTCTTACTTCCTGTTTCTGTTGTGCCTGTAATTCAAAGGGTCAGCCTTGTCACACTGTGTCACGCTGAATATCCCCGAGAACTACGTTAAGGGTACACGTGTCTGTGGAGTGCTCAGCCACTTGCACGTTAATTTCACGAGCAGGTTGTTCCGTTGATCGGATCAATTGGAACCCTCGACGTCGTAAGCGACGGAGTGCCAACACATCAGCACACAAACGAAGAATCACCACCTTAGTTGCGTTAGAGTTTCAAATCACCTACTGTCCGCCATTCCTTGTCTTAGAAGCTAGTATACTATGATGTGCTCAACGGCATTTTTTGTATTGATGGAGTCTAATAGCATCCCTCTTTCTCGGCACAGACATTTCCTAGGCGATGATAACTAACTGGTAAGATTTCCCCACTGAACTTTCGTCTTCTGTCTTTTGAATTCATCTGGCTGTACTTTCACGTCTTTAATTAGCACGACTTTCCTACCATCTAATTTCTAGTCTTCTTTATCCCCAGATATTACAAACGACCGTAAAAATCGAGTCTTCTCAGGAATACATTCTACTTGTCTTCCATTGGGCTACAACTTGTTTTTGCAATGATTCCCTCCTTATTTTCATTTTCTTACTTATTCCTGTACATCTACTGCCTCTCCTCATTTCGTTGTCTCGCTCTTCCCTATCATCTCCAGAGAAAGGAGCGGCAATGCTAGTTATGAACAGTTTTGGGGGTCACTGATAGTCGGCTTTCGAGACAATAAAGTAATTTCTGTTTTTCAAGTATTTTGGGACACACCTGTAACGGCTGAACTTCCCACCTTACACCTCCAGTCTCATTGTTTTCCTAACCAAAATCCCGACACGGCGGATTGCAATCCATGGAAGACTTGCATATACGTGAACAGTATTCAACAGTATTCCCTAACATATATCGCTTATAATCATTTCGGTAGTCACCAGTGCCACAAAAATGAAATGAGCAATGTCAATGTTTTCACCCATATCATTTCACGTTGTCCTAAATTATGTGACATCAACCTGTGGACAGGGAGGTATGTGACACATCGTTTCGGGCTGCTTTCTTATATTATCTTCTGTGTTGAAAACCAGGTATACAACTCTATGAGCTGTCTCAACAGAGAGAGGAGTTATTACTCGACACATTGGCCAATGGCACCTGTAGTTGTAGGATTGAAAATACTGTATAAGAAAAATGACGCAGATTGTTTCTCCGAGCAAAAACGCTTAAATTCATTGCCTTTCAATTGCTTGTAACACTTGCAAAAAGAATAGCTGGTCATCCCTCCAGTATTGATCAAAACAACAGTTTTGCAACACATTATTATGGCTTGTTTTCTTCGTTATTGTCGGTATTGTTAATGTCAACAGTATCGTTAAAATTATTCAAGCTGGCGTTTGTAGCCGTTCAAATATTATTATTCTATTTGTGCATAATGTATAGATCTTGGTGTCAAATTAAATTTGCTGTGCTTTTCTTTATTTCTCTATTTATTGATTCTTTTTGTTGTCGTCTTATTATCCACTTTCTTTTTTTGTTGGGGAACCGCTTCTCTGATGAATGTAAAAAGAAAGAAAAATATAATTACATAAAAAAGATGATAGATCATGTCTCATCAGTATGGAGATGTTCTAATGCGTTGCAGATGTTTTTCTGTTGTAAAATATCCAAAGGGAAATATTTTCCCTCCAGTTGTGCATAGTAAAAATAAATCCCAAATACTTGAACTGAGGTGCAGGACCAAATGATCACAGAAACATTTGATGATGATGATGATGATAATAATAATAACAATAATAATAATAATAATAATAATAATAATAATAATAATAATAATAATAATAATAATAATAATAATAATAATAATAATAATATTCTCATCTTAATGGTTTGGAAGTGTTATCATGTATATTGTTTTGGTATAAAAGATGGGCTACAGCAAATATTGTCCTCAATACCAAAGATTTGCTTGTCAGTTGTTTGCCCTTAGCCGGTTGAGCATGTCCCTTAGTGGCTGACGATATGTGCAACTCTGATCACGAACAGAAGTAGTGGGGGAGCCTCATAGCCATGTGTTGAAAAGAATTCTTTGGGGTTTGGATAATTCTCCTCTGGAAACATGGGTGTTTCGTTCTACATCCTTAAACAACCCTTATTCATGGACCTTTTGAGCGGGATGGGCTACTCGACCTGAAGAAATTTCTAACTGGGTCCCACCTGCAAGGTCATGCACTGTTAATCTTGATATGAGATCACCATGTCGTGCACATATGGTTGTGATGCATGTGTACCCTAATCAGATGGGTATATTTTACTCCAGTGTCACTTTGATGGCATGCACTGCTCTCTCACTCAATGATGATGATGATGATGATATGATGATAATAATAATAATGATAATAATAATAATGGTAATAATAATAATAATAATAATAATAATAATAATAATAATAATAGTAATAATAATAATAATCTGGAAATAGAGGTAACTCGAATGTGGAATCTAAAAACAGAAACAATTCCTATCATAGTAGGTGCCTTAGATATAATAAAAAAATATTCAGACAAATACATAACAAAAACACCAGGACTTACAAATATATATAACATACAGAAAATTGCACTACTGGGCACTGCACACATCCTACGCAAAACACTTTCAATACAGTAACCATAAGAGCACCACAGCAAACCACAGTACATACCCAAGGCGCACAGAGCTGCGCTCGGTAGTGAAGTGAAAGCATGTTATAAAAATAAAACTACTGAACAAGAATAATAATAATAATAATAATAATAATAATAATAATAATAATAATAATAATAATAATAATAATAATAATAATAATAATAATGATAATAATAATAATAATAATAATAATAATAATAATAATAATAATAATAATAATAATAATAAGATCATGAAGGAAAAAAATGCTTTCTAATCGATGTATCAATACCAGCAGATGACAACGTTTCTCTAAAAGAAATGGAAAAACTTTCAAAATACAAAGACCTGGAAATAGAGATAACTCGAATGTGGAATCTAAAAACAGAAACAATTCCTATCATAGTAGGTGCCTTAGGTATAATAAAAAAATATTCAGACAAATACATAACAAAAACACCAGGACTTACAAATATATATAACATACAGAAAATTGCACTACTGGGTACTGCACACATTCTACGCAAAACACTTTCAATACAGTAAACATAAGAGCACCACAGCAACCACAGCACATACCCAAGGCGCACAGAGCTGCGCTCGGTAGTGAAGTGAAAGCACGTTATAAAAATAAAACTACTGAACAACAATAATAATAATAATAGTGATAATAGAGTGGATAACAAAGATATAGAGAAAAATGAGAATTATCAGGACCCAGCGAGAGAGATTAAGAGATTATGGAAGACTAAAATGACGGTTATTACTGTGGTAATTAGTACACATGGCACAACATCCAAACTGCTACCTGGGGGTGAGGATGGGAAAATTAGGTCTCACATTGTCGATCTGTAGAAAAGGACAATCCTGTATTCTGCAAGAATCCTAATAAAGATTTAAGATTTGCATAGACTTGTCACCAAACCTCAAGACAACATCCCTGAAACTGATTTGATAAAAATAATCTTGATAATAGCAACAATAATGTGTCGTTTGTATATAAATGACCTCAAGCTGTATGCTACAAACAGCTGAAAATGCGCGGAGGCATTCTGGAGAAAAGAAAAAGAATTAAGGATAAACTGAGGAATGAGAATTATACCAAAACTGGCATATATAAGAATTATATTAATGAGAATTAAGCCAATACAGGAATATTATTCCTTAAGAATCAATGAACTATAGAGTGTAGGACACTGATGAGAGTAAATATCAGAAAGGGATATTTTAGACGCATTAGTTGAATGCTAAAAACAAATCTAAGTTCATACATAACGTAACAGATTGCAATGTATACGAATGTGGAAACATTTCAAAGAGATTTATAAGTTAAAATCTCAAGGCTTCGCTCAGAACCCCTGTAGATCATCAGGCATGGTGTTTCAGCCTGATTTATTCTCTTTAATAATGAAAATCCCTGGATGTTCTAAGCTAAGACAAAAATGTCTATTCGAATATAAAAGTCGGTAAACAAGACATTTACCGATTTGTGAAGAAGCTAACCAAATTAGAATAAAATTACCATGAGCTCTTGAACTCATCAGTAATAAGTTACACTTACAATATTCTCAGTTTGATATGCAAAACTAGATTTAAAAATAATGATTTCATTTAGAATACACCACCATCCAAAATCTGTGGTAGAAATGCTATATTTTTCACAAAATCGAGGTGGAAGGGGCCTTATGCAACTAGTATAAGATATCCTCTATTGCACTACAAACATATCTCGTAAAGTATCGCGGATGATTAAGTCTAATAACTACAAAACACGAAAAAAAAAATTAAATATGTTTTCTATTTTCAAGGAAATCAACAAATATAAAACAGGAATAAATTAAAAGATGGTTGTAAAGAAAATAGAGAAACAACAGAATATGTGTTATGCTAAAACCTAAGCTAAAATGAAGCTAAAGAATGCAATGATAATATAGAGAAAAGCTCTTATACAGTCAATACCTGAAAAGGTTGAACGGGGTGAAAGTAACCAAGGAAATGACGAAATGCCAGCTGAGAAGCACAGAATTCAAAGCTGAAACTGAAGGATTATTGATTGTAGAACAAGGTCAAAGCTTCTCCATTATAAACCACTGAAAGCAAATACTCAAGTGGAATAGAATAACATCAGGATATGTGGAGAAGGGTAAGAGAATGTGTCCGGTTACCCATTCTTGGGCAAAGAAAGAATATATCTACAGGCATAACAGAGTGGGAACTTACAGAAACTGGAACGTACACTTGCATTATGAAATAGCAATAGGCAAGGTGTGGTATAAGCATACACCAGAAAAGGTTTGCTGCAAATAACAAAATGACCATACGATATATATCAAGGTTTACAAATCGGCATATCAAAGGTAATCGACCAGGTATTGTTGCTAAGGACAACCAGAAAAATCGAAATCTTATCTACCCAACAGACGATAATATATCTCATTGGAAAATTGAGTAAGTATTCAAATATAAAGATCTGGAAATAGAGAATCCGGATCCGAGAGCTAAAACGAGAAACGATCCCTGTAGTTAAACATGCAGACAAATATATGAACAAATCTTGAAGAGTTACGAGGTGACATGATATGCAGAAAACAACACTACAAGAAAGCATACATATTAAGTAGAACACTTTCGATTCAGTAAAAACGACAAAACTAAAACTGCACACATTCAAAGCACAGAGAGCTGCGTCAGGTAGTGCAGTGAAAACACGCAATAAAAAATAAGAGGACTGAATAATAATAATGATAATAATAATAATAATAATAATAATAATAATAATAATAATAATAATGATAATGATAATAGTAGTAGTAGTAGTAGTAGTAGTAGTAGTAGTAGTAGTAGTAGTAGTAGTAGTAGTAGTAGTAGTAGTAGTAGTAGTAGTAGTAATAATAATAATAAACAGGCAAAGAAATATCTATGTGAATTCCAAATACAACACATCCCAGAATTAGACGTACTTGGAAACAAGCACAGAAAAAGCTAAGCGTATGAAAACCGGTGCTAAAATTGCTGCCTTAGATACCAGGAAACCCCAAAACTAGAGAGGGCCAAGACATGGTATGAGCACAAACTGTAGAGAGTGGCAGAGTCGGAGATTGGCAAAATTTTCTGGGATTTCCCAATCCAAACAGATCAGGTGCTAGAGTATAACAGACCGGACCTAGTGGTGGTCGGCAAGATGCACCACATATATATTATAAAGTTGACGATGCGTGTCCCTTTGATCTGCAAACAGTCAAGAAGGAAGGCGAAAAAACTAGATAAATACAACCCTCTAAGTACGAAATACTTCCCGGTTATGAAAAATGAAGAAGGTGAAGATAGTGCCAATTATTGTTGGGTCTTTGGAAACAGTATCAGAAGGCACCAAGGGGAATATAAAGGAAATTGGAATAGAGTGCCCAGTAGAACTGTTACAAAAATTCAGAATAACCAGGGAAGTATTAGATAGTTGAAAAGCACAGATAGTATGGTACCGTAGGCAAGCCCGCTACCCATGTAAGATGCCAGGAGTTCCAACAAAACCTGAGATAAAAAGAAAAATAATAATACTTTCTACTAAAAGCACAAGGCCTGAAATTTTGGTGGAGGGGACTCGTTGATTATATCGACCCCAGTGTTTCATTGGTGATTAGTTTATCAACCCCGAAAAGATGAAAAGCAAAGTCGACTTCGGCAGAATTTGAACTCAGAACATATAGTCGGAGAAATGCTCCAAAGCAATTTGCCTGGCGTGCTAACGATTCAACCAGCTCGCCGACCTAATAAAAATAATAATCCTTTCTACTATAGGCACAAGGCTTGAAATTTCGGGTAGGGGGTAAGTCGATTACATCGACCCCAGTACTCAAACAGTATTTATTTTATTGACCCCGAAAGGATGAAAGGCAAAGTCGACCTCGGCAGAATTTGAACCCAGAGAGTGAAGACAAACGAAATACCTCTAAGCATTTTCCCCGGCGTGCTAACTATTCTGCCAGCTCGCCGCCTTACATAATAATGATGATGATGATGGTGATGATGACGATGACGATGACGATGATGATGATGATGACGATAAATTGTTCAATGGCCATTTTAATAAACTGGCTCTGTGGCAGAAAGTTGGCAATGCTGACAATTACAGTTCTTTTGGCATCATTACTCACACCTGCAAACACACAAGCACACATAGATAATTGCATAAATGTAAATGCATTTTGTGTTCCTGTTTTCTTCTCTTATTTTTTTTTTATTCGTAAAACAGCAGTTGCCGAAATATTTTTCAGACGATTGTCTCTTTTAATATTAAAGGGGAAGGCGTGTGACAGTGCTGCCCAGATAACCATTCAGCTCAATACAATGAGTGGAAAAACATCTAACGGATATCCTGCGAATGCACTTCAAATGCAACACATCTTATGTTCAGGCTGTTTTATGAGCTTAGCAACAACCAAAACAACAGCAATAACGATAACAACAAAAGCATCCTTTATTAATATCTGATGAAAATGGGTTGGATTCAGATTTTTATATTTCAATAATTCATAGATTCGAAAATTCTGTGTTCATCTTGGCAGTTCACTGAGTCAAAAATAAATTATGATCTGCTCTGTTTAAAGGATATTCTGATATTCTGATATTCTGGCATGTCAGCAAGGAGACTGCGAGAGCGAGAGAGAAAGAGGGGGAGAGAAATTTTAAAGTTGTACACTACATACTCACACACAGTCACGCACACTCATATACATGCACAGGTATACGCAGATAGATAGATAGATAGACAGATAGATAGACAGATAGATAGATAGATAGATAGATAGATAGATAGATAGATAGATAGATAGATAGATAGATAGATAGACAGATAGATAGATAGATAGACAGATAGATAGATAGATAGATAGATAGATAGATAGATAGATAGATAGATAGATAGATAGACAGATAGACAGATAGATAGATAGATAGATAGATAGATAGATAGATAGATAGATAGATAGATAGATAGACAGATAGATAGATAGATAGACAGATAGATAGACAGATAGACAGATAGATAGATAGATAGATAGATAGATAGATAGATAGATAGATAGATAGATAGATAGATAGACAGATAGATAGATAGATAGACAGATAGATAGATACATTTCTTTTATTAGCCACACAGGGCTCAACGAAGATGGGACAAATACAATGTAGAGCTTTTCTTTTTGGGAGGGGGAAGGAAGGGAAAAAAAAAAAAAAAAAAAAAAAAAAAAATTGGTGGTGTCGATCAAAAGGGATCGTAGGAAGGGAAAAAGGGGCAGTTCGATCAAAAGGGATCGAAAAAAAAAGAAAAGGAAAGGCCGATCAATAGGGATCGATAGATAGATAGATAGATAGATAGGTTTCTTTATTAGCCACACAGGGCTCAACACAGAGGGGACAAAATACAAATGTAGAGTTTTTCTTTTCGAGGGGGTCGAAAACAAAGCAGAAAAAAAAACAAAAGTGGGGACAACGATGAAAAAAAAAAAAAAAAAAAAAAAAAAAAAAAAAAACATCGCAAAACGTTTGGGGTATTTACAAAAAATACGAAAAATACAAAAAATTCCCAATAAATGGGGAGGTTATCCGTGGAAAGAAAAACCTACGAAAAGACCACGGTAACCTCGGTCTTTAGCGTCACAGTTTGTTAAATAAAATTTCTCTGTTTACAAAATTTTAAAACGTTTTATAGAATCATGGTCAAGGTGGCTTCGTCATTTATACGTGCCATTCTTGCTACATGTATCCATCTTTTTTCGAAACATTTGCTAGACAACACTTGCCTCTCTACTCTCACCTTCCTTTTCAAGTGATACTTGAAAAAGTTGATGAGAGATTGACCAGAGAGGAAAGTATTTGTCTCTAATCCTTTCAGACGCGTCCACCAGATGCATTCTTTGGCCATAGCCACAAGTACGATAAATACAGCTCTTCCTTCCCGTTTAAAGGAAGGAGGCGTGACGATATTGACGATAGACTCGGTTGATAAACCGACTCGTCCCACACGCGACAGCAGTCGTTCGACATAAGCCCACAGCCCCGAAATGGTTGGACACCGCACGAGTGCGTGCAGAACGGTTTCATCGCTCTGACCGCATCTCGGGCAGGTCGGCCCCACATTTCGCGAGCCGTGTCTATAGAGCTTATCCCGAACGGGTAGCGCCTCTCGGTAACACTGCCAGGCCAGGGATCTCTGGAA
Source organism: Octopus bimaculoides (assembly GCF_046866305.1). Taxonomy (NCBI): domain Eukaryota; kingdom Metazoa; phylum Mollusca; class Cephalopoda; order Octopoda; family Octopodidae; genus Octopus; species Octopus bimaculoides. The sequence continues at coordinate 113,837,247 of NC_142932.1, read as the reverse complement.
GTTGTCCATAGGTCCCGGCCCGAAAGTCGTCCTGAACAGGCGGGTCAGGTATTCCTCGTCGACGCCCAGGTTCGCCCCGAGATCGTCGTCGTACCTGCCCTCCACTAATCCCCTATAGAATGACTTCGTTGTGATGCAGCCGCTCAAGGTCGACCCGGGACGGCAAAGTTGTTGCAGAGCAACGCGACACTCACGGTGCCATTCGCCATTCCTCGGCCTCTTTTTGATCCACGACTGCAGCTCGGTCATGGAGACGAGCTGCGGGAAAGCGCGTCGCACAAACGGCGACCACACCTGCTCACCGTCGTCTACGTAGAGCCGGAGATGTCGCAGTCTCAGCGCATGTCTGCGCATCATCAACCACGGCATGCCCAGCCCTCCTTTCAGCGGGTGTTGGCAACAAACGGATCGCCTCACCATCGGAACGCTTCCTTTCCACAAAAAGCGGAAGAGGATGCGCTCCATTTCGGTGATGGCGCGATCGGGACAAGGCACGACGGTCAGGCGGTATTCGATGACGGACGCGATGTACGCGTTCGCCACCTCCGCCCGACCTTTTAGGGACAGCTTCCTCTCGGACCATTGCCGGCAGAGAGTGGCCACCCTACTCGTTATCTCGTCCCAGTTCTTCTCCGTTTGCAGGTCCGGACCGAACCAGACTCCGAGCAACTTGACCGGACCGTCCGTCCAGCGTCCCACTACTGAGGCGCTGCCGGACGGTATGGGCTTGCTTCTCCAGGTGCCGAGCAGCAAACCCACCGACTTATCCCGGTTGATTTTCGCTCCCGTCACCGCTTCGTAGTCTTTCAGCGTCTCGCCGACAAGCTCGATGTGCTCGTGGCTAGACGCTATGACGGTGACGTCGTCCGCGTATGCCGACACGCTCGTCCCGCACCCCAGTTCTCGCGGGATGCCCCTCAGCGTCGCCAGCTTCCGCAGTAGTGGCTCGAGAGTCAATACGTACAGGAGCGGCGACAGGGGGCATCCCTGACGAACCGAACGTGCAATGTCGAAGGGTCCCGATAGACGTCCATTGACGCGAACAACCGAACGGATGCCTGTGTACAAGGCAGCCATCCAGCCGCGGAAAACGGGACCGAAGCCGGCCGCTTCGAGGACGGCCTCCAAGTATCGATGGTCTACCCTATCGAAAGCTTTCGATTGATCCAAATTGATCAGGGCCCCACCCATGCCAGGTTCCTTAACTACCCTCTCTATGATGTAGCGCATCAGATGGAGGTTGTCATGGATGCTCCGGCCCGGCACGGCGCACGTCTGCTCCGTGCCGACCAGTTTCTCGATGACAAACGCCAACCGCTTGGCTAACACCTTGGCCAAAATTTTCATGTCTGCATTGAGCAGAGTGATGGGCCTAAAGTTATCTATGGCGTCCCCCTTGTTTGGATCTTTCTTCAGCAGCGTTACCGCTCCTCGGCTCACAAAACCGGGAATGCTCCCGTTCTGCTGCCAGTTGCAGTACACGACCGCCAAGACTTCTCCAAACAAGTCTGGCATACAGTTGTAAAGCTCGTAGGGCAGACCATCCAAACCCGGAGATTTGTCCGTCGAGCAACCCGCCATCGCGTCCCTCACCTCCTCCGCCGTGATGACCCCTTCGCAGCACTCCGCCTCTCTTGCCGAGAGTCGTGGCAAGCTGTGCAGGTAGGCACTAAAGTCCACCCTGCCTTCTCGCTCGCCACTCCTCCCGAACAGTCGGGCAAAATGCCGCTGAAACGCCTCGCACATCTTGCTCGGCTCGAGCAATTCGCGCCCCTGTTCGTCTACCAGAGACCGGATGGTGGCTCTGTTACCCCGCTGCGCCTCCGCCACCCGGGCCTCTCGTGCGGCTCCAACACCTTCATTCCTCAGAGCACGCATCCTTGCCCTGACAGCACACCCTTCGTGTTTAGCATTGAAGTGTTGGTCGAGGGCCAACCTCGCCGCTAAAACGTCGGATGCGATGCCACTTCGCAATGCCTCTTCTAACTTTATCACTAGCTCCCCCTCTTCTCTGTTCCTCTCTACAGCTAGTGCCCTGCTATACCTTATTGCTTCCGCCCTCACTGCTCTCTTGAGGGCAAACCACCATTTGTTGTTGACGATGGCTCCCGTCAAAGCCCTCTTTACTAACGTGCTAATCCGGTCTCTGAAAACCTGTCTCGACGGGAAAGACGCGTTTAGTTTCCAGTAACCGGGACCCTGCCTATGTGCCTTATCTAAGTCTAGCGTACACGTCACAAGTTTGTGATCCGTGTAGCTGACTATGTGGAACTGTGGACATCCTAAACTATCTCTATCTCTTGTCCTACACACTATCCTATCTAGATACGATCTCGACGACCCAATGCGGTTGCTCCAAGTCCACGTTGGCACATTTGGGTGGTCGAGTCGGTACCTGTCAGACAACTGGAAGCGTCTGAGCAGGTCTATGAGGCCTTTGCATCCCCTTCTACTTTTGTCACTCCCCACGTAGTCTAGATGCGTGTCCAAGGTAGCATTCCAATCCCCCACTAAAAGTAAGGGACGAGACGTTCCCAGGAATACTTCTAGACGTCGAAAGAAGTCTGACCGACCTGTTAAAGGAGGCACATAAACTGCCAGCAACCGAAAAGCGCCTCCATCGCTGCCGTCCACATCTAGGACAACCAGTCTACCCTCCGGGTCCGTAAATATCGTCTTTACTTGGAGATCCAGACTCTTGCGAAAAAGAACCGCCGTGCCACTACCGCCCATCCTCGTCAGACAGGGAGAAAAATAAATGTTAAACTGTCCGCCAAACATGGACTTTAGGGCCCGCGGTTCATGGAGTCTGGTCTCACTAATGGCTATGATATCCAAATTGTGTGACTTGATGTCATTTAAGAGGTACCCTTGTTTCCAAGGGGACCCTAAGCCACGCACATTCACACAACCAATCTTCACCATGATTCTATTTATACGTGTGCTTTAAAGCACAAAACAAAAGAACAGAGTGTTACTTGCCGTTAGAAAGTTTTGTTTCCTCCTTGGATTTTTCACCAAGGAGGCTATTGTACAATTTCTTGCACAAATATTTCTGGAATCCCCCTACCGAGTTGGGGTAGAGGGATTTTATTGTGTTGTGTAATGCTGGTGTTACATGAATAATTTTAATGTGTTTTGGCGGTGTTGTACGTGGGTGGTTGTTGGTTTTGATATAGTTATTTGTGATGTTTGTTTTAGAGTTGATGTAATTCATCAACTCTGTGTTTGTACTGTCTATTGCTGTTAGCATTGTTTTTTTTATATTACTATTGGTGTTAGTAGTATTTTCGGGAGATGTGAATCTCCCTGCTTTGTTTGTGTTTGCATTTTGTTTTGTTTTCTTCTTACTGCGCTTCCTCTTTCCTTTCGTAGCTATTTTCCACTCCTCCCCACTCTCTTCATCGGATGATGGGAGATCTGAGGAGTCAGAAAGAGGTAACGGCAAATTTTGTGCGTCTGTGTGTGTTTCTGTGAATGTTTGTGTTGCTGTTTTTATTGATGTTGGCTCCTTGTTATTTATGTGTGGTGTATGTGATATGGGGGAGGGAGAGGCAGTCTTGGAATTTTCTTTTTTTTCTTCTGTTTTTGCAGTTTCTGTTGTCTTTTCTGTTGTGGTTATTGCTGATATTTCTGTTGTTGTTTTTTGCGTTGCTGGTGGTGTTGGTAGTAAGGTTTTTCTGTTGGGGGTATTTGGTAGTTGCTTCTGTTGTTGTTGTTGTTGTTGTTGTTGTTGTTGTTGTTTTTGTTTAGCGGCCAGAGGGCAGTCCTTTTTCAGATGTGCTTCGCTGTTGCATAGGTAACAGCGAGGTCGCCTGCCCTCTACCACCACATACAGCTTGTGGTCCTCTGCCAATCTAATGTTTGGAGGAATTTTCTGTGAAGCCTCCTCCGTGATGTGGAGAAGGATTTCCAGATTTTTCCCTCCCCAGTTCTTTTCCTCTCCGACCGTAATCTCCAAAATATTTGCCTCCTCCATTTCCAGGCACACGGCCGATATCAGCCATTGGGTGTCCACCTCCGATGGCACATTTTTTATCATAACTTTGGTCACTCTCTGTCCTAGATAACTCGGTATCATTACCAAGTCATCTGTGCGGAGAGAGAGTGTCGAAAATTGTTTAGCTAAATTTTCATCCAGAAACCTTACTTGCACCGTTCCGAATTTCCTTCCCCAGGTGACATGATTCTGATAAGGCCAAATTTTTCTAAGACAAACTTCAATTTTATCTGTGCTAACATTTTCTACACGTCTGGTTTTTGTGTTTACCAGTTTATAAATGATGCACTTTTTGTTTTTCATTTCTATAATATCTTTTGGGATGTTAATTCTGACATCATCTCCTTCTTTCGTAAGAAGGGATTTTGTGTCTTTTATTTGTTTTTGTGTGAATGTCACTGTTGTTCTTTTTTCCTTTAGAGCATTTGCGAAATTTGTTTTTGTTGTGCTGGCGGACATGTTCTTCTGGATATTTTTGTTTATGTTGGTGTATGTACTGCCTGGTTCAAAGGTGGTGGTAGTGGCAGCAGAGTTTGTTGAACAGGTGATGGTGTCATTGCTGACGGCCGATAACTTTACTTCCTTGTTGTTGCTGTTGTTGTTGTTGTTGTCGTTGTTGCTGTTGTTGTTGTTGTTGTTGTTGTTGTTGTCGTTGGTGGTGGTGATGATGGCGTCAGCAGCAGTGGTGCTTACGTCAGAGACATTTGTGACGGTTTTCACGCATGGTTTTGTAACCTTGGTTACAGTTTTGTTTTTGTTGTTGGTGTTGGTGGTGGTGGTGGTGGTGGTGAGAGGGCTGTTAGTAGCTGTACTCACAGTCTTTGTGACGTTTATAGCAACTGCGTTCGTGTCACTGCATGAGCACGCGCTATTCTGTTCTTTTTTCTCTTCTGGCATCTGAAGCCTCGGGAAATGCTTGTCAAAAGAACAAGACAAGCGTTCCAAAATTATGTTTCTCGACATTTTTCAAATGTCAAGAAGGAAATTTTTGTATTTTGCTAGGGCCGAAACTGCCCCTGGGGGTCAATTCCTGCCCTTGAAAATACACACAAATGAAGCCTAGGTGCTTCGCAACAAAATTATTTAAAAATTCCAACAAAATGTGGACAGTAAATGGTCAAATAAACGTTTACCTTCGCAGCCGATGTGACAGCACGTCCGTGAGAAGAGATAGATAGATAGATAGATAGATAGATAGATAGATAGATAGATAGATAGATAGATATGTTTTTATTATAGCCACACAGGGCTGAACACAGAAATTGGACGAAATACAAGCGTAGAGTTTTTCATTTTCGAGGTGGGCTGGGTGGGACACACAAAGAAAAGTCAAATCAATAGGGATTGTAATCGTTGGGGTGTGTGGTGTACAAAAATTATAAATCTTCCCCAAAACGGGAATAAATATTGTTTACAGTTTAGGTGTATCCTTGGAGTGAAAAACCTACAAAAAAGCACCAAGGTCACCTCAGGCAGTTCAAAATGTACATAAAAGTAAGTACCTTTTCTCTCGTTTTCTCTTTTTGTTACAAATTAATGCTTAAAATGGTGTCGTCTTTCATACTCACCAATTTTGCCACATTTACCCATTTTTTATTGAAGCTTTCATTCGACAACGCTTTCCTCTCTATCCTCATCCTCCTTTTCAAGTGGTACTTGAAAAAGTTGACGAGGGACTGACCAGAGAGGAAAGTGTTTGTTTGTAAACCTTTCAAACGCGTCCACCACACACATTCTTTCGCCATAGCTATCAGTGTTACGTAAACCGTTTTTCCTTCCCGTTTAAAGGAAGGTGGCGGAACAATATTCACGATAGACTCGGCCGATAAGCGGGCTCGTCCCACACGCGACAGCAGCCGTTCGACGAAGGTCCACAGCTCTGAAATATCTGGACACTGCACGAGTGCGTGCAGAAAGGTTTCGTCGCTCTGACCGCATCTCGGGCAGGTCGGTCCGGTGGTTTTCGAACCGTGTCTGTAGACCTTCTCTCGAACTGGTAGTGCGTCCCGATAGCATTGCCAAGCCAGGGATCTCTGGAAATTATCCATAGGCCCCGGCCCGAACGTTGTCTTGAAAAGGCGAGTTAGGAATTTCTCGTCGACACCCAGGTTTGCCCCGAGAGTGTCGTCGGACCTCCCCTCCACTAGTCCTCTATAGAACGCATTGGTCGTTTGTAAGTTGCACAAGTTTGATCCCGGACGGCAGAGCTGTTGTAGAGCTTGGCGACACTCGCGGTGCCAATCGCCCAGTTTCGGTCTCTTTTTGATCCATGTTTGCAGTTCGGTGAGTGAGACGAGCTGCGGGAAGGCGAGCCTCACAAACGGCGCCCACACCTGTTCACCGTCTTCAATGAAGTTCCAGAGATGCCGCAGTCTCAGCGCATGTCTGCGCATCATTAACCACGGCATCCCCAGTCCTCCATGTAACGGTTGTTGACAGCAAATGGATCGCCTCACCATCGGAACGCCACCCTTCCACAGAAAGCGGAAGAGTATGCGTTCTAGTTTCGTGATGGTGGCATTGGGACAAGGTACGACGGTCAGGCGGTAATCAATGACTGATGCGATATACGCATTAGCCACCTCCGCCCGACCTTTTAGAGATAACTTTCTCTCGGCCCATGTTTGGCTGAGTTTGATTACTCTACTGGTGATTTCGTCCCAGTTCTTATCCATCTGGAGGTCCGGATTGAACCAGACCCCGAGCAGTTTAACCGGTCCGTCCGTCCAGCGTCCCACTACGGAGTCACTGTTGGACGGTATAGGCTTGCTTCTCCAGGTGCCGAGTAGCAAACCCACCGACTTTTCCGGGTTAAGTTTTGCTCCTGTCACCGTTTCGTATTCTTTAAGTGTCTCGCTTAGCATCTCGACGTGCTTTTCGCTCGACACTATGACGGTGACATCGTCCGCATATGCAGACACGCTCGTCCCGCAACCCAGCTCCCGTGGGATACCCCTCAGTGTCGCCAGCTTCCGCAGTAGTGGTTCGAGCGTCAATACATACAGAAGCGCCGACAGGGGACATCCCTGACGGACCGAACGCTTGATGTCGAAAGGTTTTGACAGGTGACCGTTCACCCGAATTACCGATCGGATGCCGCTATACAAGGCAGCGATCCAACCGCGGAAAACGGGACCAAAGCCAGCCGCCCTGAGGACGGCCGCCAGGTATCGATGGTCCACCCTATCGAAGGCTTTAGATTGATCTAAATTGATCAACGCCCCACCCATGCCAGGATCCTTAACTACCCTGTCCATGATGTAGCGCATGAGGTGGAGGTTGTCATGGATGCTTCTGCCCGGCACTGCGCATGTTTGCGCCTTGTCGACCAGTTTATCGATGACAAGCGCCAACCTCTCGGCTATTACTTTGGCCAAAATTTTCAAATCTGCGTTGAGCAGAGTGATGGGCCTGAAATTATCTATAAAATTCCCCTTGTTTGGGTCTTTCTTCAGCAATGTCACTGCACCTCGGCTCACGAAACTGGGAATTCTCCCGTTTTGTTGCCAGTTGCAGTAGACTGATGCCAAGAGGTCTCCAAACAAGTCTGGCATTTGGCAATACAGCTCGTAGGGTAGACCATCCAATCCAGGCGACTTATCCCTCGCGCAGCCCGCCATAGCATCCCTTATTTCAGCAGCTGTGATGGGATCCTCACAACACTCTGCTTCTCCCGCCGTGAGCCGCGGCAGGCCAGTCAGGTAGGCACTGAAGTCCATCCTGCGTTCCGACCCACCGCTCGCACCAAACAGTCGAGCAAAGTGCTGTTGAAAGGCCCCACACATCCTTTCGGGTTCGAGTAAACTGCATCCTTGTTCATCAATTAGAGACCGAATAGTGGCTCTGTCACCGCGTTGCGCCTCCGCCACCCGGGCTTCTCGCGCAGCTTCGATCCCTTCGTTCCTTAAGGCACGCATTTTAGCTCTGACGACGCAACCTTCGTGTTTGGCGTTGAGGTGTTGGTCGAGGGCCATCCTCGCTGCCAAAACGTTGGTTGCGCTGCCAGTTGTAAGTGCCTCTTCTAGTTTCTTGACTAAGTCTCCCTCTATTCTATTTCGATCTATCGCTAGTTCTTTACTAAACCTAATAGATTCCGATTTAATTGCTATTTTCAGGGCAAACCACCATCGGTTGTTAACGATGGCTCCTGTTAACGCCCTCTTAATTAATTCGTTAATCCGGTTCCTGTAAACTTGCCGCGCTAAGAGCGAAGCGTTCAGTTTCCAGTAACCGGGACCCTGCCTATGTGTTTTATCTAAGTCGAGCGTACACGTCACAAATTTGTGATCCGTGTAGCTGACTATTTTAAATTGTGGACATCCTACACTAACTCTATCCGCTGTCCTACATAGAACTCTATCTAGATACGATCTCGACGATCCGACGCGGTTTGTCCAAGTCCACGTTGGCACGTTCGGATAGTCGAGTCGGAACCTGTCAGACAAATGGAAACGTCTGAGCAGGTCTTTAAGGCACTTACATCCCCTTCTACTCCTATCCATTCCCACATAGTCTAGATGCGTGTCCAAGGTAGCGTTCCAGTCCCCTACTAATAGTAAAGGTCTTGACGTTCCCAGGAAAAACTCTAGACGTCTAAAGAAATCCGCCCGACCCGTTAAGGACGGTGCATACACTGCCATCAGACGGAAAGCACATCCGTTTGTACCATCGACGTCCACGACAACCAGCCTACCCTCCGGGTCTAGGAATATTGGCCTTACTTTTAGGTTCAGACTCTTTCGAAAAAACACCGCGGTACCACCACCACCCATGTTTGGCAGACAGGGAGAAAAATAAATGTCGAATTGTCCGCCAAACATGGACTTGAGGGTCCGCGGGTTACTGAGTCTGGTTTCACTGATAGCTATTATTTCTATGTTCTGTGACCTGATGTCATTTAGAAGATATCCTTGCTTCCAAGCTGACGCCAAGCCACGTACATTTACACAACCTATTTTAAGCATAATTTAGTCGAAAAGTGTAAAGAGTCGAGAGAGAAGGTTACTTACTCATTTCGACAGTTTTACACTGTTCCTCCTTAGAAGTGTCTATGAGTAAGTCTTTGTATAATTTTTTAGAGAGGTATTTTTGGAAACCCCCTACCGCATTTGGATAGAGGGATTTGAGTGTGTGGTGCTGTGTTGGTGTCAAATGTAATATTTTTATATGTTCTGGTGGTGTTGTTCTTGGATGATTGTTTGTTTTCATGTCATCTTCACATATGTTTGTGTGATATGCAATATACTCCATTAATTTTATGTCTTTTGTGTTTATGGCCGAGAGCATTGTATGCGTTTTTGTGGTGTTGGTGTTGGTGTTAGTTTGGTTTTGTAAGGGGCTTTCAGGGTTTGTGTACCTCCCTGCTTTGCTTGTGCTTGGTTTTGTCTTTTTTAATCTTTTTCTCTTACCCCCTGTGGCTATCTGCCATTCCACTGGACTGTCATCGTTTGACGAAAAGTCCGACAGATCAGAGGGGGGTAAGGGCAAGGCATCAGGTTCTATGCCTGTATTGTGTGGTGTGTGTGTTGTTGGGGATTTAGGTTTTGCATTTGTTTTTTCTTCGTTGATGTTTGTTTTCTTCGTTGTTGTTCTTGGTATTGGTGTTGGTCTATCTTTTGATGTTGGTGGTGGTGTTGTTTCCCTAATTGGTTTTGGTGTTGGAGTTGATTGTGGTGGTGTTTTTTCTTTTCTTGGTGTTGATGGTGATGTCGTTTGGTTTACTTTGTTGATGATCACTTGTGGGTTTGGTGGTGTTGGTAGCAAAGGTTGTTTTTTATTTATTTTTTTGTTTTGGTTGTAACTGTTCTTGTTTCTTTTTTTGTGCCAAAACGCACTTTGAAATTAGGTGTTCTTGGCTTCCGCAGAGGTAGCAAAGCGGTTTTTTACCCTCCGCCACCACATAGAGGCTTTGTCCATTTTCCAAGTGAATCACATTCGGCAACTTTTCCAGTGAATCTTGATCCATCTGGATCAAAATTTCAATGCTTTTTCCGGTCCAGCTGTTATTATGAACAACAGTGGTTTCTAACACATTTATTGTTTTCAAATGAAAACATATCGCCGAAGTAATCCACTTGGACTCAATTTCCGGAGGGACATTATTTATTTTTATTCTACTCACTCTCTGTCCCATGTAGTATGGGACCATGATTAGTTCATCATTTTGTAAGGCTTCCATACTATACAATTTCGCCTCTTCTTCATTATTGAAACGAAATTGTACTGTATTAAATTGCAAACCCCAGTTTATATATTCTTTAATTTTCATGATTTTTTTGGCACATTTCTCAATTTCTGTTTTTGTAATTGGATTTGTTAATTTTTTACTTTTTCTTATTATTTTGTAAATGATGGTTCTTTTTTCCACGTCTTCTCTCACTTCTTTTGGGGTATGTAAAATTAAATTTTGTCCGGACGTAGAAAAAAGGGACCTGGTCTCTATAAGTTCTTTGTTTGTAAAATGTAAAGTTTCTTTTTTTTGTTTTAGCATGTCTGCAAAGTTTTTGTTGTTGTTGTTGGTGGTGGTGGTGGTGGTTGTGGTGTTGTGGCTTCTGTTCATTTTTCCTTCCTCTCTTTCGCTTGCTGTTTGTGAAGAGAGTAAAGGTTGAGTTGAACTGTTGCTGCTGCTGCTGCTACTTTTGTTGTTGTTGTTATCGTTGTTGTTGTTGGTGGTGGTGATGATGGCGTCAGCAGCAAAGGTGCTTACATCAGAGATATTTGTGACGGTTTTTACGCATGGTTTTGTAACCTTGGTTACAGTTTTGTTTTTGTTGTTGGTGTTGTTGGTGGTGACAGGGCTTTTAACAGTATCGATGACGTTGACAGCTTTGACTTTAGAATCTGTTGCTTCATTCTTTTTCTCGATGTCTGTTATTGTTTTGGTGTGTGTGCGCGTGCATGATTTATTTTTTTGTTCTCCTAGCGTCTCAAGTCTAGGAAAATGTTCGTTCATTAAAGTTTCTGTCCAGCGTTCTATGACTATGTTTCTCGACATTTTTCAATGTCGAGAAGAAAATATATAATTTTAAAAAGGTTGAAACTGCCCCTAAAGGGCCAATTCCTACCTTGAAAACACAATAAAAAGAAAGTTTGGTGCTTCACACACCTTATATACAAAAATTCCAACACAATATGGGCAATAAAAGGTCAAATAAACGTTTACCTTCGCAGCCGATGTGACAGCACGTCCGTGAGAAGAGATAGATAGATAGATAGATAAGGCGGCGAACTGGCAGAAACGTTAGCACGCCGGGCGAAATGTTTAGCGGTATTTCGTCTGCCGTTACGTTCTGAGTTCAAATTCCACCGAGGTCGACTGTGCCTTTCATCCTTTCGAGGTCGATAAATTAATTACCAGTTGCGCACTTGGGTCGATGTAATCGACTTAATCCGTTTGTGTGTACTTGTTTTCTCCCTCTATGCTTAGCCCCTTGTGGGCAATAAAGAAATAAGATAGATAGATAGACAGACAGACAGACAGATAGATAGATAGATAGATAGATATACACATATATATATATATATATATATATATATATATATATATATATATATATATAAATATACACATGCATTTACACACACGCGCACATGCAAACGTGCCCATTTATGTATGTACGTATGTACATGTGTATGCATGTGTAAAAGTGTGCGGCTTAGGGGTTAGGGGTATTCAGTTGACGATCGTAAGGTCTTATATGAATGGATTCCTCTGATAAATGAGGGTTCCGACTCCTTGCTACACAAATGATTTGATAATACCGACCATTTGGGTGTTCTGTACATTACTCCGTCCATCAAATCGATATTCCTTGAACAGGTGCATTGGTGTATCACATGTCAGATGTCGAAGTGACTGCAGAGTAACGTGAAATAAAGCATTGTGGTCAAGAACACAACGCACTGCCTGATCAGGGAATCGATACCACTCTCTCACGATCGTTAGTGCAACACCCTAAGCACCAGGCCACGTGCCTTCACGGTTAATATGAGTATTAACCAATTGTTTGGGATTGCTCTGTAGGTGAAAAATCTAATTCAAAATTCACGTGATCAAATGAAGAACACTGAGCAGTTCTCGTTCATGTCATAGATTGAAAGTGTGGAAATAGAATTTCTCTTTGCGATCCGTGATTCCGGTTTCGATCTCAAGTGTAGCACCTTGTTCAAATGTTCTTTATTACACCCACAGGCCGAGCCAAGGCCCTGTAAGTTAAATGGCACAGACGGATAATCTCCATAAGATCGTCGGATGAGCTTCATCTGTTATGGAATGGTAGACTTAATCCCGTCAATCGGTCCTTCGCCACTACATGGTCCTTGATTGCTTTTAGCGAGGGATACTCTTTTGCAAAACATTGGTATGAGGTTTCTGTTTTCTTCCTCGCTAATTTCGGAAGCCCTTCATAATGTCATGGGCACTGCTCTTTCTCCTCTGACTGAACCATAAAAACTACTTTTCCTTTAAATTCTAGCAATCGAAACGTTTAAGCGGTAATGAGGAAGGAAACGCTATTAGGCCCTCAGAATGACTGCTAACTATAAAGAACAGAACCGTATTTTTACATTTGCGTATTTTACTATATGTATCACATCCATAGATTAACAGACGCAGGAGTGGCTGTGTGGTAAGTAGCTTGCTTACCAACCACATGGTTCTGGGTTCAGTCCCACTGCGTGGCACCTTGGGTAAGTGTCTTCTACTATAGCCTCGGGCCGACCAAAACATTGAGTGGATTTGGTAGACGGAAACTGAAAGAAGCCAGTCATATATATGTGTATATATATATATATATATATATATATATATATATATATGTGTGTGTGTGTGTGTGTGTGTGTGTGTGTGTATGTGTGTGAGTGTATATATTTGTGTGTCTGTGTTTGTCCCCCCAACATCGCTTGACAACCGATGTTGATGTGTTTATGTCCCCGTAACTTAGCGGTTCGACAAAAGAGACCGATGGAATAAGTACTAGGCTTCCAAAGAATAAGTCCTGGAGTCGATTTGCTCGACTAAAGGTGGTGCTCCAGCATGGCCGCAGTCAAATGACTGAAACAAGTAAAAGAGTAAAAGAGAGAGAGAGAGTAAAAGATATGTTACAGAAACATCAGAATTAAAGCCCCCTTCATCAACATGGAACTACCACCTTATATACGACATGACGGACTTCAGAAGACCGGTGAGATATATACATTACAATGTAATATGAAAGCGTAAACTTCATAACTCAAACTGATACATCCGACGTACAAGTACGACATTTTCTCCTCAGTTTGAGGAGCCGTCACAGTATATTACAATAAAGAGAATAATTCTAGATGGAAAAGCATCAGTCGGCTGCACAACCATTTCATATAGGACCTCCACAATGATAGTTTTAAAAACAAGAAATTAGAACATTAACAACGGAAATTTCATTAATAGCAAAATTAGTGCAGACATATTTGTGTAATTAAAAATTTTGCATCACAAGTATTTGGTTTCGGAATTCAGTCTCATTGCGTAGCATCTAGATGAGGCATCTTCTACTAGAACCTACGACTATAGCTTTGTCAATGACATTTCATAGATGGAAACTGTGTAGAGACAATTCTGGGTGCCCGTTGCTGTTTTGAATAGTAGATTTATACCGTGGTCCGGTTTAACACCACAACTTTTTCGCTTTGGTGCCTTCAGCGGAGTTGACTCTAATTTCGAGCATTCGGGCAGGGGTTTTTCGTTCGAAATTACCTTCTTACTTCATCCTACTAGCCTGTCCATCCTCCTTCAAGTAAGTCATAAATAGTTTATGATTTAGACTCAAGGGCTGCAGTTTTCAGGAAAGAGGTTTGTCGATATTATCGACTCCAATACTTGACTGATGTTTTATTTCATCAACATTCCGAAAAAAAGGAAGGCAAAGTTTATTCTGGGAAGATCTAAACTCCAAACGCAAAGACATAGAGCAAATACTGCAAGGCATTTTTCCAACGCACTAGCAATTCCATCAATCCACCAAGCTGACTAAGTCATGAATAATAAAGTACTAATTGAATATTAGTACATTTATACAGTATACTAGTAGTAAACTAATGACAGTTAGTGACTAATGAAAGCAACTTTTATATCAGTAATTGTATTAACAATAACATCATTCCCATGCTTACATGTGACGATAGTAGAGTTGATCACTCCGTGCAACATAATGCTTAGAGAGCCCACGAAGCTTTGCTTTTCCGTTTTTGGACATATGATGTCCATATTTGTTGTTAACAAATGCTTCTTTCAAATTTCTTCAGTTTTAAGTAAACTAAGTGAAAACTCCAACCAAATGAAAGCTCTGACATTCTCTTTGATTTACATTACTTTCTCTTTCATTTACAAATGTACATGACGCATACGTTGTTGTTGTTGGCACTCCGTCGCTTACGACGTCGAGGGTCCCAGTTGATCCGATCAACGGAACAGCCTGCTCGTGAAATTAACGTGGAAGTGGCTGAGCACTCCACAGACACGTGTACCCTTAACGTAGTTCTCGGGGATATTCAGCGTGACACAGTGTGACAAGGCTGGCCCTTTGAAAATACAGGTACAGCAGAAACAGGAAGTAAGAGTAAATGAAAGTTGTGGTGAAAGAGTACAGCAGGGTTCACCACCATCCCCTGCCGGAGTCTCGTGGAGCTTTAGGTGTTTTCGCTCAATAAACACTCACAACGCCCAGTCTGGGAATCGAAACCGCGATCCTATGACCGCGAGTCCGCTGCCCTAACCACTGGGCCATTGCGCCTCCACGACATTACGCATACACACACACATAATAAACATCAACACAGGCATTTAATGAGTTCACCCATTATCTCCCTTGATATAAACTTGTATTATTAATTATACATTTTAGTAATTATATTTGTAAGTTAAGGAAGAAAAATTATAATGACGATGATAATAATAAACATAATAATAATAATTCTACTATTTGGTGTCACGTGACGAACATTTGCGGCAGGATTTTAGGTGGCCGGAGGGGTAATCTGAAATCGTAGGGAGTAACTTGAAATCGATTTCAAATTACCCCTGGGCGTAATCTGAAGGCGATTTCAATTACGGGGTGGGGTAATCGGAATGGAAAGCAATCTGAAAATCGCTATACCAGTAGAGGGTTCGGCTACAACTAAAAGCTGACACTACAAAACGTAGTCCCGCCCCAAATAGTCTTAAAAGAAATTAAGTTCAACTCTAAATTAATAATCTTGTCAATATTATTACAGTTTTTGTAGTCAAATTAAATTTAAAGACGAGCTGGCAGAATTGTTAGCACTCCGGGCAAAATGCTTAGCGACATTTCGTCCGTCTTTACGGTCTGAGTTTCAATTCTACCGAGGTCGACTTTGCCTTTTTTTTTTCGGGGTCGATAGAATAAGTACCAGATGGGCACTGAGGTCGCACTGTCTAAATACCAATCGTGAGGAATTAGGTTTCTCAAAACCAGAAAGGAAAAAGCTAATTCGAAGACTACAGATCCAATCCATCACGGGAACTGTAACATTCTGTAAAACTTTTCAGAAGTTTATTATTTAAATATATATGAGCATGTCTAGATATGCAACTATATACCTGAGAATACAAACATAAAGCATACAAATCTCCACATACATACATACATACATGCATGCATACATACATACATACATACATACATACATACTCTGTTGTTGATGTTGAAATTCCGATGAAGGAACCTTTGATCTAGGTTAGAAACCGGTTCTTTCTCTATTGGCAAGAAATCTTGAAATAAACTGAATAATGACATAAATACATAATATATTATACATATATTAATATGTATTATATTATATTATTATTATATTACCCACACACAAACAGCCGCATACGCACATAACATGGTTCCTCCCTACTGGTAAAAAATATTTTGAAATGTCAAGATCAACAATAAATTGCTTTGCCCATATTGCTATAACTATATTTCGTGTTGCTAAATTCATCATGTTACCTATAAAAGCATCTCAACAGAATTGTCTTGTACTTCATACAGCTCTCTACCGAGGTTAAAGTGTAACAAATAAATTTACAGATAACTAATTTAAATACACTTCAGTTTTGCGAAAGGTCTTTTTGTTGTAGCCTCCCTTTACCGAATAGCCTCCCCTTGGAAATATTACTTTGATGCATATTAGGTTGTTCAAAGTTATTTCCCATCTATAGGATTTATTTATCATTATCCTTTTAATCCAGATATTTATGTTCTTTTCACAGATCTGATACGTATTGATCTGTTCCATGACGTTTTTTTTTTTCTTTTTGTTAAATAAATTGAATAGGAATTATGAACTGTAACACATTGATTTCTAATATAGGCATACGGCTTAAGATTTGGGGGAACGGTATAGTCGATTATATCGATTTAGAACTGTATTTATTCTATTGACTTCTGAAAGATGAAGGGCAAAGCCGACTTCGAGGGTAGTACTTGAACTCAGAATGCGAATTTATACAACTAAATATAGCTATACCATCGATTCTACAATCATCTGTCCTTAATAATCTTTATAAATTATTTCAAAAACATGTAACATAAATGGGGGACGTGTGAAGACAGCACATTTTCCTTGAACAGAGAAACTGATCAGAATTCTTACAGCAAAATAAACTTCCTGACGGCACCTAAAAGCCGAAAAGTGGTGTTTATATTATTATTTGGATTCAAACCAATACTGATAAATTACATCTATGATGAACGATGTTCCAGTCTTAATTATTTTACCTTTTAATATAACCAGGGTTACATTTTCTAATCTTATGCCTGTAGGATGCAATCAAGGGGTGAAATTCGATTCTTTCTTCTAGCAGAACAACTTGTTCGGGCTACATCAGCACTACGAAGAAAAAAATATTGCAAACAGTTTCAAGCTGGCAAAACACACTTGAAAGCAAATTTATATTCAGCCAATAAGAACTGTAAAATAAAACCAGGAAATGAAAATTTCTTATTCTAAATATACTAGACAGAAAATCTGATGAAACTACAAAATGGTAACAAAATGCAGAGAAAAATATATTCGTGATACACAAGAATATTGAATTCTACCAAAGGCACATTGTCACTCATTTCAGAGATGGAAAGTGGATCGATTCCAGTTCTTGACTGATACTACTTATTTTATCTACCTCGGAGGAACGAAAAGCAAAGCTCACCTTTGCGAGATTTGAACCCAGAAAGAAAAGTAAATACCAGAAAGTGTTTTGTATGCCGCACTACAGATTCTACAATCAACCTAACTCATTAATATTTCATATAAATACTTCTAAAATAATAGATAAATGCATCTAAAGTAATTCTAATGATTGTATATATTGTATATTAAGTAGCTTTGCATATTAGCTGCATATATCCTTATACATACGACTATAATTATATACAATCCCATACGTGTGTGTGTATGTATATTCATGCATCCATACATCCATACAGACTCTCACATTTGTACGTAATAATAAGGACATGATAAGGAATCCATATACTAAATTCTTAAATCAACAAGTAACACTAAAGCTCACTATCTAGTTTAAGCAACGAAAAAATCTTTCTGTCTCTCTCTCTCTCTCTCTCTCTCTCTCTCTCTCTCTCTCTCTCTCTCTCTCTCTCTCTCTCTCTCTCCCCCCACTTTCTCTCTCCATCCTCATTTCTCATTTGAAAGCATGTGCAATCACAATATTAACTCTTCCTTTTATAAAAAGAGGTTGTAAAAATTAGTTTGTAGCATTAACTGGCACTCCCGAAATACTTAGAAATTGAAACTGTATTTACATTTTAAAATAAATCAATAACAAGAGGATGTTGTCTAAAATTAATGTTAATGATTGAGAGACACAATATTCTTTTATTAATCACGAGCTGACCACTCAAATATAATGGACTTAACACATGTTTAATTCATTAATTGTCAGTTGTTGTTAACAAGTTTTCTTGGACAAACAATATATAGGATGATGATTAATCCACTTCATGTTTAGAGTGTGCACGAAAAAGAACACTGGAGTCTGTTGAAATTTTGATAAACAACAATTTATTCTTTTCGTACACAATAAATGATCGTTGTTTTTACTACAAATGACAAAACGGTGAGTTCTTGTTCTCGGAGTAGTTGTACGTATCCAGAAGGTTCGCCACAAATATTTTTGCCGCAGGAAATTCGCATCAGGATTTTTGGTCGTTGAAACGTTCACCGCATAGGAAATTTTGCCGCAAGACAAAAGATGAGTTCCCCCCGCCGCCCCATGTTATATAATTATTTCAACCAATAAGAAGGAGTAAAATGATTTCTTAACTCATTGAAAATTTCTTTATTCATTCGACAATATTTTTTTGTGCAGCCAACCCATTACAATGATCTATCAAGTGGGAACTAGCAGAGGCGGTGTGAAATTAGTTGATGATGATCTTAACTTTGTTTATAGGATAGATAGAAAATTCAAAGAAAAATCAGATTGGAAATGTAAAAATAGAGAATGTAATTACATTTTGAGTTCAAATTCCACTTAGGCTAACTTTGCCTTTCATCCGTTGAGGGTTGATAAAATAAGCACCAGTTGAATGTGTAACCAGTTCAGTTGATCATACAACTAGAATGATCATCCAAAAAACAAAGATCCATTTCCTATAGTTTTTGTTTATCTATATACATCAGCAAATGAGTCAATGAGGTTAATCTGTGCGGTTGTTCAATTTGCTAGAAATAACAGCCAAATCTCCCTCACACTATGCTCTAACATTTTAAAAATGAAGCACACATTAAATTATATTGTTCTACATCTTCAATAAAAATACAGAATAGCTCATTCTGGCCTGACCCGGATTTGAACTGACAGGCATTCATTGTAACCATTGCGAGTCCCATGAAAAATATATGAAAAATATGTAAAACATTAAGACAATTGACGAAAAATATCTACAATAAAATTCTAATTGATAAATATAAATTACCAAAACAAAACATGCAGGTGAAAAGAATCTCGTGGTGTGAAGAATCAACACAACATGCAGGTGAAGTGAAACACAACACAAGGTGCGGTTGTCATGGTTACAAGCTGTTAATGCCTCGCTGTTTGTTGATTGGCTAAAATTACCCAAATTTTCCCAAATTTAAATACAAATGACATCAGATTCTTTAATTTACGATACACCAAAATTGAAAACAATCTGAGCAAAATTGAAGGGGGCTGATTTTGGGAATGAAATTAACTAGATCCAATTGCTTTACCTGTTCTTATTGGTTGAAACTATTATGGACCAAGAGGAGCAACTCATATTTTGTCATGGGGCAAAATTGTCTTGGGGCAAAATTTCCCATGCGGCAAACTTTGCTACAGCCAAAAATTCCTGAGGCGAATTTTCCTGCGGCAAAAAATGTTAACTGCGAACCTTCTTAGAACCGTAGTTGTAGTCCTCCGACTGTTCATTGCCTTTGCGCTATCAGTTACTGTCCGCCGTCTCTGTTGTTCAATTCCTACAGTGTCTGTCAATGATCTCTCTCTCTCTCTCTGTTGTATCCCAAAGCTCTCTGTCTTGTAGTCATGGTGTGCCGACCTTTATACTGGTCGATAATCTCAGGAGGAAGCACTCCAAAAGAAACGATCATCGTTGTTGGAGCCTATTCGATGCGAAGTCGGGATTTGTCAGTAGGGTTTGCTAGTGAACCCATAGCTGGGACCCTTACAAGTGCTACCACTCCGGGTCAGAGTAGACCTGGAAACAATAGTAGCTAAGAGGTTGTTCACACTCCTCAGACCCTGAAACCAGGACCCCAGGGTCCCACTACCGGACGTAGTTTATAGTCATACCCAGGACTAAAATTTCCTTAAAATTTGAATTAATCATCAGTAAACACGTATTGTGTGTTAATATTGTGTAATATACAGTATAATATTGTTAATACAGCAATATTGTGTGCTACTGGATAAGACAGTGTGTCGATGATATTCAGAAAGTTGATTATTTTTTAGGTTGGTCTATACTCTAATTGGTTTTATTCATATAAATTTACGATATCACTGATATAATTTGAGATGAAGCGTATTAAGGACAGCAGTGCAGCATTTCAAAAAGAAAAATTAGGGAAGAAAGGCGATATTGAAGGTGCCATAGTTAAATTTCTCATCAGACCCGATCGTCCAGACGAAATTGGTATTACTGTAGAAGGTCATGGAGATGATGTTATTAATTAAGTACAACTTGAAAAGAAGATAGAAGATGAAGTTGATGATGCTGATCCATCACAAACAACTGAAGAACAAAACTCTAATATTAATTTGAAAGACATTGGGATGTGGCCTGCTAAGTTTAATCACGGGGACGATATTCGGGAAATCCTAGTACAACAAGGATCAAAGGCTGTGCAAAAATATTGACTGTGAATTCAAAGAAGTTGTACTTCCAGGTCAAATAACAAAGCTAAAAGGGGAGACTAGAAAACTGTCAAGAAACTGTTTGTTTTTAACTTTACATAACGGGGGGAAAATCTCGAGAAATTGGATGATATACTCTCCATCGAAAGAAGCCATGTTTTGTTTTTGTTGTAAGCTATTTTCACGTGAAAACTCAAAGTTTTGCTCAGTTGATGGTTTCAAATCTTGGTGAAAGTTGAATCCTAAGCTACAAGAACATGAATCTAGCCCTGCGCATGAGAATGCGTTCATTCAGGGGAAAGAGCTAGAAATTCGCTTTTCCAAAGACAAGGTAATAGACAAAAGAGCAACAAACTCTTGTTTAAATGAAACTAAGACATGGAAGCAAACACTGACTAGATTCTTGGACATAATTATGTTTCTTGCTAAGCAAAACCTAGCTTTACGAGGCCATAGAGAAGACATTCGAGTTGAGAAAACAATAGAAGAGCTTGTACAACTGATTGGAAAATTCGACCCAGTGCTTTGTGAACATTTGGTTAAAGTAAAAATTGATAAGTTTACAACTTCCTATCTCTCACCAAAAATTCAGAATGAATTTGTGAACGTCTGAGGAGATCAAGTGAGAAAGGAAGTTATCGATGACGTGAAACAGAGTAAATACTATTGCATTATTTTTTATAGTACTCCAGACATTTTTTATATTGACCAAATTTCTCAGATGAAAAAGAAGTAAAATTAGAAAAATCCTTTCTTCGTTTTATTGAGATGAAAGGCAAAAATGCTGAGCAAATTACATCAATGCTTCTGAAACAATTAGAAATGGACGACATTAACATTCAAGACTGTCGTGGACAAGCATTTGATAACGTGGCAGTAATGGCAGGTCATCGATCCGGTGTTCAAGCGCGCATCACAGAAGTTAATCCAAAGATTGTATTTGTGCCATGCACCAATCATTCTCTGAATTTAGCAACTGTGCATGCAGCTTCAGTGGGTACAGATTCAGTTATATTTTTTGGCACATTGGACCGTCTATTTTCATTCTTCGCAGCCTTAACTCATCGATGGGATATTTTGATTGAGATAAGTGGTGCAACTATCAACCGGGTTGGGGAAACGAGATGGAGTAGTCAAGCAGATGCAGTGAAAGTTGTACATACAAAATTCACGGAAATCATCGATGCGCTAGAATGGTTGATGGAAGATGTGGAAAACGCAACTACGAGATCTGATGCAAGTTTAATTCTTCATGCGATGCTCTCATTTTCTTTCTTGCCATTTGTTGCTAGCTGCGAACGGTCCGTTTCTAAACTAAAACTCATCAAGAACCACCCTTAGGTCATCGATAAATCAAACAAGTTTGATTGATTTGGCACTACTATCCATACAGCGTGATTTTGCGCATAAAACTAATTATGATGAAGTCATTCAAGATTTCGGCAAGTGGAAGACACGTAAAATCAATTTGTACATCATTTATTTTTGTAATTCACTCATCTTCTGTGCTTTAACATATTTTTCCAATTATTATTATTTTTTTTTTTTGTATATAAACATAATAAAAGTAAATATGAAGGAAATAAATTGTTGCTACAGTTTGTCTTCTTATTTTGCATACATATATACCTGTATTATTCCGTTTTTGACGTTTTTAAATGTCATTAGAACTTTTAAGGAGCAGCCAAATAAACGTCCACCCCGGGCAGCACTTATGCTAAGTACGCCACTGCTCAGTGGGAGACATGAAGTTACTGAGCATTTAAAAGTAAATATATTTACTACAACATCTGATTGGCTCTCTCGTATTGCCTATTTCCTCTAGGATTGTGTAGATGGTATTACTTTGGATAATTCAAAGGTTTTTGAAAATCCTACCCTTCACAGACTGTGGATAGTATCTTTTTGAACTAGAGAAAATAGTTCTTTCAGATATTACATTACAGTAATTTTCAACATATATATATATAAGTTCAAAATCTCAAGGGAACTAACCATATCCATGAGGAAGCTGGCCTCTGAACTTGAAGTGGAGCCCCAAACCATCAGAACAGCTGTAAATGATGACTTCAGCCTCAAGTCCTAAACCAGGAAACCAAGGAATATGCTGAAAGAACCTACGAAGGCCAGGAAACTGGAGAGGTGCAAAAACGTTCTTCATGTCTCAAGAAGAACGATCTAATCGTGAAAATAGCTTCCATTTTTTAGAGCGATAAATGGCGAGAAATAATAATATATTTATTTCTTTATTGCCCACAGGGGGCTAAACATAGAGGGGACAACCAAGGTCAGACAAAAGGATTAAGTCGATTACATCGACCCCAATGCGTAACTGGTACTTATTTAATCGATCCCGGAAGGACGAAAGGCAAAGTCGACCTCGGCGGAAATTGAACTCAGAACGTAACGGCAGACGAAATACCGTTAAGCATTTTACCCGGCATCCTAACGATTCTATAAACACACCCGTTCTTTGGACGGTTTAAGTTGTTTTGGTGGTATTTTTTTCACCAAATAATTGAACTACCGAGAAGGTTTATGAGTAGCTCGGCAATCTATGTTTCTGATTAACCAAGGAACGGAAAATCAAATTGAAGGCTTGTTATTGTGGAGGCCGTTGCGCTTTGTGATCATAGAACATATAAGTTTGCAAGCGATGCAAAGTAGAGCTACCGGAGTATTTTGGGAGTAGACTACGGATAATGACTACAAAATATAGTTGTTTTATATGAAAGCGAAATTTCTTGTCAAAAATTACACATAAATGGGATAATGAAATTGAAGGACGACGTTCAAACTTCCCCTCTGCGAGTTTATTTTCTTCAACAGCAAAGGGAGCCATTTTTTCGGATAGATAAGCGGTGGAGGTTAAGAATACGCACACCACCCGTTTTCGGCGTAACCCTAATCCTAAAAATAACCCTACACCTTACCCTAACCCTAATCCTAAGCCCTAACGCTAATCCTAAACCCTAACCCTAATCCTAAACCCTAACCCTAACCCCAAACACTGGGTGTGCGCATTTTTTACCTTCGCCGAGATAAGCTAACAACAGCCCCTTTATTCTGTCCCCCCACATAGCCTGCGCATAAAGTAACAGTGAATGCTGCATAAAGTAAAATTGGTATGGAGCTTCCGGAAAGATACGTATAGCTTTCGATAGTGGAAGCTAAACTCTTATTTAAAGGTTGACGTTTTGGGACGAATCAAATGTGTTTGATTTTAAAAGGCTGGAACGACAATGTTAAAACGTATTTGAAACAATGGACAACAATCGAAATATCATAATGGATGGGTAAATAAGCATCCTTAAGGTGAAACAACGCATTGATAGGTAAACAAAGATATAAACAAATAAAAGAGAGGTAAGTAACTCAGAGTAGGTAAAAGTAAGCTTGCCAAAGTTTAATGCAGTTTAAATATGGAGATTAAGATTGTTTGGTATTGGATATTTATTGCGTACAGTGTTCCTAGTCAATTTAATCACCGTGGCAGCTGGAAAGTCGAAATAAATAAAATGACAAAATATTTTCACTTCTATAAAAAAATATTAAAAAGGTATGGAAGACATTGCATACAAAAAAAGCTATGGCCATTTACGTCCATTTACGCGGGAGCTTTGGTCAAAATGTTTAGTGCATGACCATCCATGGGACATAAGTAATGTGTGTGCAAAGTTTGGTGAAAATCGGTTGAGAATTGTGGAAATGTATTCGTTCAGTGTTCCTAATCAATTTAATCACCGTCGCTGGTGGACAGTGGAAATAAATAGACAAAATCCTTTCAATTTTATAAAATGATTTAAAAACTATGGAAGACTCTACATACAAAAAACTATGTCCATTTATGTGCATTTACGCGGGAGCTCTGGGCAAAATGTTATAGTGCAGGCATCCTTGGGATATAAGTAATCTGTGTATGTAAAGTTTAGTGAACTGCGGAAATGTATGCGTTAATCATTATACACACATACTGTTTGTTGTGGATTATGGAAGAAGAATTGCGTAATGGTGGTCTGTGACGATTTGTGACATTTAATTTTGTTATTGCATATTAAATGCATGTTTGTGTAAGACTACATAAGCGCATTTTATCAACAGCACTCTCTGGATGTTAAGTGAGTGATTGTTTATCATCTGGTTCCGTATATAGTCATTTGCTCATTTCCTATGAACTGTAAATAGAGGGGAATGTCAGGAAGAAAAACAAGGAAACTCGTGAGAAAATGATCAGAAGGGAGTGGGTAGCAAGAAAAACAAGAGAGAGGGGGAGAGCGAGACAGATAGATAGAGAGAAACAGCAAGAGAGAGAGAGAGAGAGAGAGAGAGAGAGAGAGAGAGAGAGAGAGAGAGAGTATCTGGTGCGAAATTTTGTTGTATTACGATTTCTCTCCTTAATTATTTCTCTCCTCATTGTTTAGTTTATTTCTATTTGCGGAGGTTGCTCAACCACAAAAGAGGCTTATAACACTTACATTTAATATCTTTCCTAACTTTTCATTTTATCTCTATTTTCTCTCGTTCAACCAAACAACAACCATCAAGTTGAAACTATTTCTTAATTTGCTTTTTTCTTTCTACTTATTGAACTGAAAATGGGAAAAGGTAAGTATAATTTTCCGTTTTATTTTACGGCTTTTTTCCTGTTTGATTCCGTAAAATTTCTGATCGATCTTTAATTCGTTAACATTGTCAAGCACTTTCCCATCCCATTCTTCCCTTTAAAGAGTCTTTGTTGTTGTTGTTGTTGTTGTTGTTCTTCTTCTTCTTCTTCTTCTTCTTCTTCTTCTTCTTCTTCTTCTTCTTCTTCTTCTTCTTCTTCTTCTTTTTCTTCTTCTTCTTCTTCTTCTTCTTCTTCTTCTTCTTCTTCTTCTTCTTCTTCTTCTTCTTCTTCTTCTTCTGCTGCTGCTGCTGCTGCTGCTACTACTGCTGCTGCGGTTGCTGCGGTTGCTGCGGTTGCTGTTGCTGTTGTTGTTGATGTTGTTGTTGACGTTGATGAAGATAAAGATGTTTCTGTTCTTACATCAACGCTCTGATTGACCAAAGGTGCTCCGACCAAAGGTGCTCCGACCAAAGGTGCTCCGACCAAAGGTGCTCCGACCAAAGGTGCTCCAGCATTTGTTTTTGTCTTGACAATGTTACTCGGTCACTAATGTCATGGTGGTTGCCTGTTCGTGTGTGTTGTATTGTTGAAGATCATCGTCGTGTGCTCTAGTTGGCTGCGTGTAATGTAAATGAAGTAATTCACGAACGTTTAATATATTTATTGAGGGACATGATTTAATTTGTGGCTTTCTATAACAAAAGAAAGTTACAGAGGCAATGATCGCTGGCTGGGAGGAGAGATCTGCACTGTGTCTTGGTGAAGGCTCAGTGTTGTACATCGTATATGTCTGAAGTCATCACTTGCTCCTGGTGGTCCTAAGCAGTCTGCTTTCTATGAATGTCCAAGATGGTCTGCCTGAGTTAAGCACCAAACAGTTTTTATAGAGTAGCAAGAGGGCGAATTCTAGCTCTTCCGAGAAGCCATATCACACCACAGCTCCACTCCGACAGATCGATTTATAGATCAATCACGGGAAACTGGTGGCTTACTCGTGATCTCTAACTGAATATTTTTCTGTTCGAATCTCTGCATGTCTATCAGATATTTCATTGTCGAATGTATCTTAAATGGATGGCTGGGTATAAATGATGAAGAACATTTTGCTGCTATATCAAACAGTTTAAAAAGCTCAAAAGCAGAGTTAATGAGATTTCTATAACAAATCTGACTCCCATGAACACAGTTGAGCACTGACTTTTAAAACAGAGCCTTTCTTCGTTGTACCTTGATGTGATATAATTTCTGAGATTTATCTAAAACTGCACCTCACCCACCATATGAATAATGAAAGCTTATCGATGTCTCAATTGTACCACTTCTGTACCCCTTTAAGGTGAACACTTTTGTTACTGTATTTCTGTTGAGATGCCCTGTGCTTCTTTCAATTTATTTTAAATATAACAAAGAATTTAGTAAAATAACTGAGCTATCATTAATCAACAGTTTGAAACATAAATCGTGACTAAAGTTTGGTGGAAGATTTTAACTCAACTTTTGAAAGCAAAACATTTGTACTACAGAGCCAGAAGCGGTATCAGCTGGGTTGGTATCAAAAGTGTTGCTGAACTGTTTTTGGTTTCTTAAAAACTTTTTGGCAGGTATGAGAGTTCATGAAAGTTATTGAATACACATATGAACGAAATTCTGCCGTCGCGAACGAACACTGGTTCTTTTGGATTCTAGTTGCGATTTTCCCTTTTGACAGGCGCGGGCATGGCTGTGTGGTGAAGAAGCTCGCTTTGCAGCCACGTGGTTCCGAGGTTCAGACCCATGGCATGGTGTCTTGGGCAAGTATCTTCTATTGTAGCTCCTACTGATCACTGCCTTGTGGGCGAATTTAATTGATGGAAACTGGATGGAAGCCTGTCGTGTGTATGTCTTTGTGTTCGTCGCTCATCACCTCTTGATAACCTGCGTCTGTTGATTTACATCTCAATAACTTAGCGATTCGACAGTAGTAATGAAATAAGAGTACCGGGGTTACTTTGTTCGACTAAAACTTTTGAAGGTAGTGCTCCAGCATGACCGCAGTCCAGTGACTGAAACAAGTAAAAGTAAAGTAAAAGTATCATTCTTGCATGAAAATCTAAATGGTTTTCAGTAATACTAAATCGGAGATGAATCTCGCTACTGGAAAACTAAGTATTCAGGCTCTCAACTATTTCACCATTCAAAGTGTACACAACATTTTAGATGCTGGAAACTCTATTTCTAAAACTTTTTTTAAAGAAATACAGTCTTCTCTTCTTATTATAACTCCATTCACACTTATGATGCATTATAAGAACTTGCATTGAATACCATAGTCATCTTTCGACTGGAGCCTCCTTTGATTATTTCAACTTGCTTGATCGAATTAGGAAACGAGTCAGGTCATTTTTCTATTAGACTGGAGTCTTGCTTATCGTCAAAATATATTTTCGTTGTGACTCTATGAGTATTTCAAGGGTCATTGCTCTGATGAAA
>NC_142932.1:113779770-113804770 GCF_046866305.1 Octopus bimaculoides | reverse complement strand
TATATATATATATATATATATATATATATATATATATATATATATATATATATATATATATATATATACAGATAAATATATATATATATAAATATATATATATATATATAAATATATATATATATATATATATATATATATATATATATATATATATATATATATATATATATATATATATATATATATATATATATATACAGATAAATATATATATATATAAATATACATATATATATATATATATATATGTATACATACACACTCACACACACACACACACACACACACACACACACACACACACACACACACATATATATATATGCCTATATGAGTACAAGACGTCACAAAATAAAAAGAACATGATGAAATACGAAACCAACTTTGACCCTTGTCCTTGAGTTTAGGAGAAGCAGGACTGTCGCTAGGTCCTACCTTCTGATGCCTTGTTTTCTCAAGAAGAAAACGGAATGTTGCATCGCCTCAGATTGTCTTTTAGTTTGTCTTTGAAGCATAAGAGTGTCTTTTTTATTGCATGATATATTTTTGTACTCTAAAATACAAAGTATTACCCTACCACGTAAGAGTCAACAGAGAACAATAATCTTTCTTTTTCAGATCATAAGGATTGTAAACTGAAGGGACGAAAGAATTATCCATGTCAATGTGTTAGCTCCTATCAGACTCAGGGCGATAATCATTGTGTTCAATGCTGCATCTATATTCTTTGTAAGTTATGCAATCTATAACATTCCATTGAATTATTCAATTATATATTAGTTCAATACCCGATTGTAAGTGACGCACACACAGACGCACACACAGACGCACACACAGACGCACAAACACATACGCATGCACATACATATACATTCTCTCTCTATCTCCTTATATAAACATATACTCACTGATATGTATATATGCATATATATATATATAACACAACCCCACTATTTACTGACTTATATATATATATATATATATATATATATATATATATATATATATATATATATATATATATATATATATATATATATACATATATACATATATATATATATATATATATATATATATATATATATATATATATATATATATATATATATATATATATATACAAAATTAAGAGGAATGACTACCAAGGTGGACTCCTAATATGTTAAATATAGACGTCAGATCGCCTTACCACGAGGAGTGTGTTCCCAAGGAAAATTTCAGCAAAACGCCAGAAGGTAAAAATGGGCAAGACAAATGAAAATATACGAAATCAAAAACGATTACCTACGTACCAATGGTTTCACTTGTTAATATTTACGAATGTAAATATCTGCAAGCTCATCAGCGTATTCTGTCGCTTACAAAACACAATTTCCAGAACTAGACACAGAACGCTCACTCGAAAGAGAGCATGTATAATGTTCTGCAAATTATATTTAGGGGTATTTTTCAAATGTTTTTATTTATCGTCATCTTTATGAAAGGCTTTTGCAAAGCGGGTAGGTATATAACACATCTATACTTGATTTGTTTAGAAGTTGCTTTAACACCCTGTCATAATGTTGTAATTGCTGTGTCAGGCGGCTTCTACTTATTCGAAAACCATGCAGGACGTATATATTCTGTTACGGGTAAGACAAGGGACTCAACAAATAACAAAAGAGCCCGTATAGTCCAATTATGTATTGAGAAAGAAATGTCAAAACTCACATGAAAGACAGTGCAAAGCTGTTATAATATATTCCAATTCACGGCCTAGCCTCTTCGATGCAGCATCAACGAGTGTCAGCGTCCGACTGACTGTCTTGTCAAATTCCCCTTTTTATACCTGGAGCCTAGCAGCAGGTATAAAAAGGGGAATTTGACAAGACAGTCAGTCGGACGCTGACACTCATTGATGCTGCATCGAAGAGGCCAGGGAATAGAAGAAAGAAGACATGCACCCAACACCAGAGCTGAAGACACCTCCGAAAGAGGGGGCCCCGCCACGTCAAAACGGTAGAGGAGTAGGGGCCGAAACCGGACGTGGTTCCTCCTGATTATGTCTTGAGTTAACTGGATCCTATAAAGGAGCTGTTGTGGTAGCAGACCACGAAACATGGTTGAAATTCCTTCCTATGTTCTGAGTTACTCAGTCCCTATTGACTGAAATCCAATTTTAGTGATCAAAGTCATCAATTGGTAGTTTATTCCAAATTCTCGATATGCCGTTTAAAATAAGAAGGAGGTCACTCTTTTTATCTTCTTGTGTTGTTGCTTACTGTTTTGGCCGATATAAGTAGTAAGTCAAAGAGAAAGACAGAGCAGCAGCGAATAGAAAAGGAAGACAAAATTATGCTATCATTCTGCCTGTCGTTTAAGGAGCAGCAGATAGAAAAAGAATGTCACTTGTCAGAGAAAAGGTGAGCCGGTGAAAGTCTCAGGTCGTGGTCGTTTCATTTCACCAACTAACTTGCCCTTGCGAGATTTTAGTATTGATAATTATCGCAGAGCAGTGAGAAAGAGTGGCATATCTCTGAGAACAATGGGGGAAAACTGCTGTAGGTGATTCTTATTTATTTTCAGCTTTTGGTGGCATAGAAGAGGTGTAAAGGGTTAAATGGAAAAGACATAAATCGACTTGGCAGGGTCATGTGTTCAATTTAACTAGTGTCAACCGTTGTCTCTCCGTGAGAAAATTCCGTTGTAATTTAAAGGGGAAATCTATAGACTCAGGTTCGAAACTACATACCTAAACGAAATCCACTACTTTTTTCTTCCTAAGTAAAACACACTCGTAACAATATATATATATATATATATATATATATATATAGAGAGAGAGAGAGAGAGAGAGAGAGAGAGATAGATAGATAGATAGATAGATAGATAGATAGATAGATAGATAGATAGATAGATAGATAGATAGATAGATATACATACCTACATACATACATATATATATATATATATATATATATATATATATATATATATATATATATATATATATATAATGGATTCTATTGTCGTGAACAGTACATGAAAATTCAGTAAAATAAAGCGTTCATCATCTTCTATGGACATGAATGTGTCTCTTGAGGTCAGCTGGTACCTTGCAAATTTTGGGGCAAATAGAACAAGTTTTCTTGAGGCCTTGTGAATCATTTACTATGTTTTGTTTTGTTTTCTTTCGACTGGACGGCTAGACCTGCTTCACTTCGTGCCACGAAACCACAATAACATGTAACGTTTTCATTTAGAGGAGTAGTGTTTTGCCGGCGTGCATTCATGCCTGCACGAATTTGGTCCCGATGTTGGAGTCCACTTTGCTTAAATGTTTGAACTGAGGAGAAGCAACACTGTCGCCAGGTCCTACGTTCTGATGTTTTGTTTTCCCAAGAAGAAAAGAGAATGTTTTATCGCTTCAGATTGTCTTTTAGTTTGTCTTTGAAGCGCAAGAGTGGCCTTCAAATAAACCTTCCTTTGGGAATTGGCCAACAAGTAGTTGCTTCAGAATTCTTATATCACACACACGTGAACGATGACCTAACTGCATTTTAAGCAGTATTTTGATGAGGGTGACTTCATTACCTGATATATTGCATTCTGTTTGTAGCTCATTGTTAAAAATATAGTCACTCGGTTTTATGTTGGAGATAGTACACAAGCATCATATACGAAAAGCGTCAAGCTGGCTGATGTACTTTCGCTAAAGAGTACAAGATTCAGTACCATAAAGCAATATCGTCAAGACCACCAACTTATATACATTAACTTTCACCTTCAACGATATGTTGTGGCTGTTCCAAAGCCCGTGATAAAACTTACCGAAAGCGGTGTCAGCCTTCCCGATACTGGACTCAATTTCTTAATCTCTTTCCGCAGCATTATACACAATGGAACCAAGATAAGTGTACGAAGAAACAGTTGTTAACGCTTTCACATCAACATATACAATAGGGTGTGTACTCTTCGAAACGCCTGTGTTAGGATGGGGGCAGCTGATGAAGTAGATGTTCTCTATGTGGCCTGTGTGTTTTCTGCACTCGTTTATCATTTTGTCTACGCTTCGTTTACAATGTCTTGTACCCAGATATGCATCTATATATACAGGTAGATGTAAGTATGTACATACATGTACGTATATATGCATATACTCATTTATTATTTGTATTATATATATATATATATATATATATATATATATATATATATATATATATATATATATATATATATATATATATATATATATATATATATATATATATATATATGCAATATATATATATATATATATATATATATATATATATATGCAATATTGAATCGTGGAAGGAACATGAATAGCGATGAAGTAAATCATAAATTTTATACACATAAATATACTCTAGATGATTTCAATACTCTATCCCACAATGCAATATTTGAGATGTTAATAGAAATGACTGGCGAATATAACCAGTGTCATCTCAAAGCATAAGTACACTGGGCAGTTGCCCTGGGGCCTTACAGATCTAGGGGCCCACTTCTTATCTATATATACTGTAACTTACTGTGAAATAAATAATACGACAGAGTCTTGTGCATTGATTTGCCTGGTGACCTACAATGCTACGCAACAGTCCATAAGTTAGTGTTATTTGCCACAGCAGATGAAATAGTTTCTTGGTGGTATTGCCGATCATACATTTGAATAATTATTGGGATTTGATTGTTTTTCTTCGATGGCGAGCGGGAGAGTAGATATGAATGAATTAGAGAGGTTTTAATAGGGGGAATAACACGAGACTAGCCATAACAGCCAGTCAGCAATCTAGGTGTGTAACAAAGATGTTACGGAGGAGCGATATAAAGACAGGTGAAGGAAACAGCACATCTGTTAGTCAAAGTTTAGACTAAACTAGTTTGCGCACCATGCTGATTGGTCTATGTTTTGTTTTATGACATTATTGTATTCTACAATATAAAGTATAACCCTATCACGTTAGAGTCAACAGAGAACAATAATCTTACATTTTCAGGTTCTAAAAACCTTCGTTCAAAGAGAAGGAACCACCATCATGGTGATTATACAGAACAGCGGCAGGATGATAATGATGATAATCAACACATGAATGATATTTGTTCACAATGTAACATCAGTATTAAATGTAAGTTATGCAATCTATATCAGTACATTGAATTACTCAACTACTTATTAGTTCAATACCCGATTGTAAGTGATGCATGCACAAATACATACACATACTATATGCACATACAAAAACACACATATACATATACAAACACCTACTCTCTCTCTTTCTCTTTCTCTCTCTCCCCGTATAGAAGTATATGTTTACAAGTATGTATATATGCATGTAGGGTCGAATATAATTATGTATGCTTGTATGTTGTGTATCTGTATGTAACTTGTGTGTGTGTGTGTGTGTGTGTGTGTGTGTGTGTGTGTGTGTGTGTGTGTGTGTGTGTGTGTGTGTGTGTGTGTGTGCGTGTATAAAGTAAGCAGAAAATGGAGAAATATTGATCAACAACAATTGACTAAAATCGATTATTACTTTTTAATACAAATAGACTTTATGCCGTCTAGCAGCTGTTCCTACTTCCAATGTTCCACGGTGTGCCATTGGAAATTCTGAAAATAAAATTCATCATATTTGGTAACACATTCTATTTGGAACATGGAGCTTCATCAGAGTGAAGAAAAATATTCTAATAAAATGCCTATCAGATAATTACAATTATTTACAAACGGTATGTTGTAAAAACTAAACACCTATTGCCCGTAATGGGATTGACCAAAGTCCAGCTGTCGATATAATTGGTCAGTTAAATTTAAAAACAATGGGTAAGCTATTATGGCTGTTATACGGCAGATGTAAATGAATAAAAATAAATAAATGTATGGAGAGGTAGTATATATTCTAAGTGGCCCAAAAACCGCTTAGAACGTTGTAAATAAAAAACAAATATGTAAACAAGCAACAATAGGTGCAGGAGTGGCTGTGTGGTAAGTTGCTTGCTTACCAACCACATGGTTCCGGGTTCAATCCCACTGCGTGGCACCTTCGGCGAGTGTCTTCTACTACAGTCTCGGGCCAACCAAAGCCTTGTGAGTGGATTTGGTAGACGGAAACTGAAAGAAACCCGTCGTATATATATATATATATATATATATATATATATATATATATATATATAGATATAGATATAGATATAGATATATTATATATATATATATATATATATATATATATGTATGTGTGTGTGTCTGTGTTTGTCCCCCAGCATCGCTTGACAACCGATTGTGGTGTGTTTGCGTCCAAGTAACATAGCGGTTGGGCAAAAGATATCGATAGAATAAATACTGGGCTTGCAAAGAATAAGTCCTGGGATCGATTTGCTCGACAAAAGGCGATGCTCCAGCATGGCCGCAGTCAAATGACTGAAACAAGTAAAAAAGTAAAAGTGTAAGCACCGTGCGAAGAACAACGCCTAGAGAGGTCCCTATTTGGACAATTGTGGATTAAGGCGGTTGTGGGGCAGGAATTGGACAAATGCTTTATAAAATAGGAGTGAGAAATTAGTAGACAAAGAAAATAAATTATTTAGTAGGAAACGGAATAGGAAGGGGGATAAAGGTAAAATTACGATGAAGAGAAAGCTACAGTTAAGGGGAGGTAATGGCTAGGGTAGTGACCTACATTTAGGGAATTATAATACAAAGACTAACTTCGGAACTAACAACCATAGTACCTAAGTAGTGGGCTTACTAGACAAACAAAGAGTAATTGTCTAGACATTCCTAAATACGTTCATCCTAGTGGTCCTATGGATAAGTAGAAGTATAAATCCCCAAATTAATTAAATGATTACAATTTAATTACTTGTTAATTACTATTATTGTTTCAAATGCAGGCTCATACTACAGTTTACTCAGTCATCTATATATATAAATAAAATTGAGAATGTGTGTGTGTGTGTGTGTGTGTGTGTGTGTGTGTGCGCGCGCGTGAATCCCTAAAACTCCAAAACTACTCAACTAATTTCATTCAAATTTTACACATGCTTTACTTAGGGTCCCGGTTGTGTTTTAGTCAAAACACATTTTTAACTTCTTGCATAGTTCGAGTCCACAGCAACGTAATATCTCCTCCACTATTTAAGTATTACGTGTCAAAAGTGAAACAAAAACACTCATATAAAATACTTTCACTTTAAAAATGAAACACTATTTCAGTATCAAAACTGAAACAATCACATTTCGATACTGTAATGACAGATACTTTCACTTTAATGGTTTCATTTTCATACTGAATCTACTACAGTGAAACTATACTCTCACATATATACATACATACATATATATATCTGAACAAATGTATTCATATACGTGTATATATATACATGTATACATATAGATGTATATGTACACGTATATGTATAGATATATATAGAGAGATCTAGATCTATATGCATACATGTATATGTATACATATGTGTAGATGTATATAGATGTACATGCAATATGTACACATATATACATGCATACAGATATCTATACATATACACACTCACACACACTATTCAGTATTACATGTCAAAAGTGAAACAATAATATGTCGCTACTGTAATTTCAAATACTTTCACTTTAATTCTTTCAATTTCATACTGAAACTATTAAAGTGAAACTATACTCTCACATATATACAGGCATATTATAAGACCCAAGTTAAAAACATTCCCAACAATGCAACTTCTCTGGTTGACATTAACATACCCACCCCCAATAGGGGCCTTCATTCCTACATTTTAGAGCTCTATGAGCTCCATTTTTCAGGAGCAAAATCCTTTTTACAGGTTCCAGAAGACTGAAATTTTGGAATATGCGCATAAAGATCAATAGTATGGGATACATGTCTCATGATTAGAACTTTTAGAGGGGTGTAGAGAAGGAAAGAACCCTCATGTGCAATTTTGATGAAATTCGAATCATATGTATTCCAGTTCCTTACAGAAAATATAAGAGAAAAGTATTATCCTTCAATTGCATGTAACACGGGCAATGCCGGGTATCTCTGCTAGTACTTAATATATATTATTATAATATTATTATTACTAACGTTGTCGATATATCAACCCTCGCTTGAGTGCATATATATGGGGGCTATCGCAATTGCACTTCCATGATTGCATTAATATGCCTACGAACAATAATAGTTCATAGGAAAGCGCCAAGTACAATACATATTACAAGCAAATACAATTTAAAGAGGTGTGAAGTTAATATTAAAGCGTTAAATTTTGTTATACGGGGGCCGGGTTCCTGAAATGAGTAAATCTAATAGGAGGTTACCAATAAATGGAAGTAGTCTCATGTTGACTGGCATTAGGTCCAGAATGAAATTAAGTTAAACAAGCTAACACATGGTGTGTAATGTAAATTTAGTTGCAAATAAAGCCATTGCAAAGGTCCATGCACAGTTTAGGGGTAGGGTATTGTTAGGCTAATCACAAGACTATCAGTTAAATATATATGAGCATGTCTAGATATGCAACTATATGCACGAGAATACATACGTAAAACATACAAATCTGTACATACATACATACATACATACATACATACATACATACATACATACATACATACATACAAAAATACATACATACATATATACATACATACATACATACATACATACATACAAAAATACACTTTTGCAAATGTTGAAATTCCAATGAAGGAGCCTTGAATCCAGGAGAGAAACCGGCTCTTTCTTTATTGGCAAGACATCTTGAAATAAATAAATGTATAAAACTGAACAATGACGTGCGGGTGCATGTGTGTGTGTGTGTGTGCGTGTGCGTGCGTGTGTGTGTGTGTGTGTGTGTGCGTGTGTGTTTACAATTCATCATACAAGAAAGTTCTTTTCTAGCGAAGAAAAAAGTTCTGTCGCTGGCATTTGGATAACACCGACAGTAAATGTTTCATTCTTAAGCTGCTTTTGAAAAGCTGTACATAATTTCACTGTTCCGCTTATGTGTGTACGTCCTTCAAATCCGATACAGTGGTGAGGTTTCAGTTCGAGAACTCTGGAATTGTGAGGAGCGTGGATTCACCTCTTAATAACCTTTACTACCAGCTCGGTTCTGATACGGAACGGTAGTACCTGTCATGGTCCTATCTGTGGATTGAACAGATTTCTCAAGGGTAGAGGAGGCTCCCGTTATTTCCGACAAAGCCGTGGAGGAAGGTAATCATTCTAGGAGAAAGATACTCTGACGTAATATCTCGTAGTCAAAATAGTTCCGTATAAAATAGTTGATGTCAGTATGTATATGCATCCGTATGCATGCCTGTATTCATATATGTATGTCTTTTTTCGAGTTTCAATTTATTTGTTATTACCATTTCTTTGTTTGTGTTCCTTCAATTTGGGATTGAACGACAATATATTATATGATATTTGTATTTATACTATTTAGCTTCTTTTTAAAAAAAACTTTTTCTCACAGTTAAAAAAAATCAATGCAGTGAGATCTGGCCCGCAAAGGTTGGGAATTGGAACGAAAATGAAATACAAAAAATTTTAAATACCTATTCGGGAAAGGAATCAACAACCAAGAATCTAATACCAGAAACCCATACCCTAACATTGGTTGCATCTTTGTCCACAGTTTTGGTATTAGCGATCATATTTATTCTCTTCTTAATTTTATGGATATCATTTAGACGAAAGTAAGTAAAGTTTCTGTTTCGTTCTTACCATTCATTATACAAGAATCCCTCGCTTTACGAACGTAGCGCGTTCCTAAAGACCTGACCGTAACGCCAAATTCTGTAATGCAAAATTGATTTTCCTATTGATTTTCATATTATCAAGTTGGATTGCGTTCCCACGGACATTTTTTGGAAAACAAAGAAATACAAGAAAACAATAGAGAATAAGAAACACGATCGCCATTATACATAAAAATAATTTCTAAGCATTCACGGTAGAATTATTGCAATTAAAAACACAAAACCATTTCAAAAGGAACACGTTAGGGGATTAATAAGAATCATGACATTGTAAGAGAATGTTCTTACTACAAAAGATATTGGCTATTGTGTGAGGGGTGGTGGTGGAATGAGCGTTGCAAGGGGGATGAAGGACAATATTTAATATCTTATACTTCATTACCACGACAATCAGCTTGAGGGGTGGAGAACGTATCCAAGGTTGTTTGTTGTTTATGATGCACCATTGCACAGCTCAGTATAGGAACTAAGCTTATTGTAAATTCCTCTTGGAATTTTTATGTCACGTTCTCCATTAGGATTAGTATCTGCAAAAACCTGCAGACATTTCTCTACAAGTGCCAATTCTTTAGCAATAAATTTTGGCGCCAGTTTAAGTGGTGCAGATGGAACTTCCTTTGTTTCATCTGTATACTCAGCTTGTTCTGTTTCTAACTCCATCAGCTCATCGCTGGATAAGCTTTCTCTCTGGGACACTAACAACTCAGTCACATCATCTTCTATGACTTCTTCAAACCCTACATCCTTTGCAAGTGTGACTATATCTATCCGAATTTCATGTAGACTTCCTAGATGTAGACTGTCACGGTTACAGTCTTGCTATGTACTTTTCCAAGCACTACACAAAATGAAGGTTTCACTTCATCTCCTGACTCAGCTATAGTATCCACAGCATCCATTCTGTTGAATTTCTTCCAGAAATTTCCAACTGTAAGTTTATCCTCCTTGTCACTTACGTTCTTAAGCTGTTTGAAAATTCTCAGATGATATGCCTTGAATTTAGTTTTTTTCACCTTGATCCATTGGTTGTATTTTGGGGGATATATTCTACTTTCACATTATCAAAAATTCCGTCTAAGTTTGCTAGATGGCTCGGTGCATTGTCTAAAATAAGCAAAGCTTTGTTGGAAATTTTGTGTCTGACGCTGAACCTTTCTACGGCAGGGCAAAAAGGGTTCGTAATCCACTCTTTGAAAAGGGTCTTAGTCATCCATGCCTTCTTATTTGAACGCCACATCAAAGCCTTTCAATTTTCGGAATGTGTCCCTGATAGAAATTATCTATATTAATACTGTTATACAGGAACAATAAGTTATTAGAAGCAGTGTAGATGTCTTATACGGTGCTTTATGCGTCGATGTTATGTATCTTTCAGTGGAGGCGCAATGGCCCAGTGGTTAGGGCAGCGGACTCGCGGTCATGGGATCGCGGTTTCGATTTCCAGACCGGGCGTTGTGAGTGTTTATTGAGCGAAAACACCTAAAGCTCCACGAGGCTCCGGCAGGGGACGGTGGCGAACCCTGCTGTACTCTTCCACCACAACTTTCTCTCACTCTTACTTCCTGTTTCTGTTGTGCCTGTAATTCAAAGGGGCCAGCCTTGTCACACTGTGTCACGTTGAATATCTCCGAGAACTACGTTAAGGGTACACGTGTCTGTGGAGTGGTCAGCCACTTGCACGTTAATTTCACGAGCAGGCTGTTCCGTTGATCGGATCAACTGGAACCCTCGACGTCGTAAGCGACGGAGTGCCAACAACAACAACACACACACACATGTATTACGAGTCAAGCATTATGAGTTAACAAAATACTCCTTAATTTACAATACCTCTACTCTACAACAAACAGTTTTACAAATCCATGAAAGCTATTTATAATGTACTATAACCGCTAGAGGTAAGTGTTTTCGTCATGGATACCACACACATATTAACACAGGTGTTGTCAGCCCTTCGCCTAATAATCCCGTTGTGGTCCCCATTCATACTAGTTTAATATTTTAAAACATTTTTCTGAAAGACCTGAGTGCTATTTGAAATCAAAACGTAAATGAACGTATCTAAATCCCTTAAAATATGTTAACCGACGCCTTACAGATTTTGCCGTTCATGTACCACTTAATGATACTCTTTTGGTATTTCCTCCAGACGAAACTCAACTCCAGATAATAACTTCGCCAGTTCTAATGTTCAAAATGTAAATGAGAACAATCATCCGTATGAAGAAATTGATGAAAATGTGGTTAGTTCGTATTCTCTCTCTCTCTCTCTCTCTCTCTCTCTCTCTTACACTCTTTCTTCCCCTCTCTCCTCCTCTATCCTACTTTCTCTCTTTCCGTTTTTGTTTGTTATACATGCTTAAGTTATAGTTTTTTATTTAAGTTTTTTCACAAAATATTGGGCGATCACATTGCACGGCACCTGGGGCAAGTCTATTCTACCATAGCCTTCAGTCAATCAATGACTTGTTGGGGGAAATTAGACTGAAATGAAAAGAGCGTCTCTGTTCTTCTTTAGTTCACTTAACTTTAATCTGTGTTATCACCACTGCATGGCTGTTTAGCTCCTTTTGCAGAGCCTGCGCTGTTGCAGATATTCAGACTAGTTGTGACTGTTAAGCATTTCTTAGAACTGTTAATGGTTTAAGTAAAATTGGTAAAGGAAAAAAAATCGAATTCGAAATGAAGACCTGGATATCTTCAACGTTACATCTCACCTCCTCAGTGAAGCTCATCTTTCTCCCCATTATTATAAAATTTTATGGGGTTATTTCGTTTCTAAATTCTATTTCGCTTTCTCACGTACTTTTAGATGTCATAAAATGAATAAATGGTTGTAAATCTTGACTTTAGCCACATGTCTATTGTGAACGAAAAAGTGTAACTATTATATATATATATATATATATATATATATATATATATATATATATATATATATATATATATATATATATATATATATATATATATATATATATATATATATATATATATATATATATATATATATATATATATATATATATATATATATATATATCTTATCTGAAGAGAGAATTATTTGAGAAATAGAGTATTTTGGTTCGTACTTTAATGTAGAGTGTGAATGACAGAAGTAAAGTGCAGAGCAATCAGCGGAAAGGGTCACCAGTTCACATTTTCTCACTGGTAGTAGTATTATAACCTCGACTATAATAATTAATTCCAGAGAACTAAGTTTGTTTCTCCATCTCTTCAGGACAACAAAAAGCTTTCAAGGGTGTCATATGACTTCAGCTATAACAACTTAGCTTTCTTCCCTCCATTATTAGTCTCACACCTTTCGTTTTTACTCTTTCAACGAAGCACAGCTTCCGTGGAAGATCATAACGATTAGCAGCTCTATATTGACCCCCACACTCACGGCTACATCTGGATAAAATGGGACAGGGGTAGTATCGTTTCCTGTGCCTCTGATGTAGCATATATATTTTCCCGCTTCCTATGCTTGGGGTAGTGAAATATAAGTTTATATAACAAGCTTACAAGCGGATGCTTCTGCGCAAAATCTTTCATTTCGAATCTCCATCGACTGTGTCCCCGCACCCCTTCACTGAATACAAAATATCAAAAGGTCCCTTAATTGTCCCTGAATACAAAATAATTGTCACAGAATACAAAATATCAAAACGTCCCACCTAGAGCA
The DNA here is from genome assembly GCF_046866305.1 of Octopus bimaculoides. NCBI lineage: Eukaryota > Metazoa > Mollusca > Cephalopoda > Octopoda > Octopodidae > Octopus > Octopus bimaculoides. The sequence goes on along the minus strand of NC_142932.1, from coordinate 113,791,286 downwards.
AAGAGAAAGCTTTCGTACCTTCAACGGACGAAGGTAGGTCAGTTTTATCAGAAACAGATGCAAAGTGCATCTGTTTCTGAAAACAACTCAACGGTTTAGGATTGTGTTTTGTTCATATTTTAAGCTGATATTGGAAGCTATTTTGGCAAAACTACTGCCATTAATGCATCTTTCGTTTTCTGGCGTTTGTGTGAGAATGTCAGTGGTGTTATATTTATTGATTTTTTATTGTTGTTGTTGTTGCTGTTCCAGGTCCGTCCAGCTGGAGAAAATCTATAATCAAATGCATTCCAGTAGAGAACATCATATCTTTTGAAAGATAGAGCGTATAAGACTCTATTATCTGTTTCAGGTGGTAGGGCGTAGTTTGGGGAACATTTAGTTACCAAAATGATCAGACGGAGCTTCGCCTTAAACAATTGGCTTCTGTTTTAGCACATCGGAAAGATAAAATACAATGTAGACCTAGGTGGGATTTGAACTCAAAACGTAAGGGGATATAACGAAATACTATAAGGTGACCGATTCTACCATCCATCCATCCATTCACAATGATTTATATATTTTCTTTTTATTTTATTACAGACAACTACTTCCTTCTGCAATTATAATATATTGGATAAAAGCACTACAACAATAAACACAAGAAACATTAGCGAAGAAACATATGAAGACCTAACAGAAAGATCTTCTCCAGGATATGATAAACTAGTTTTTAACGAACTACACCAAGTAAACAATGAGAACAGAAATAACAGTTATCATGTCGTTGAAAAATGAAATCTACTGGTGATAAACGATACGTTTTATAACTTATTAATTAATCAAAATCTGATGCTAGTAACAATCTGCTACTGTTCGATGGTTTTCAATATATCACGTGATACTTTTATTGGAGTTATCTCACTTCCTTTTTGTTTTTAGATTTTAAAAATGTAAGATTTCTTCCCTGAAGACAGGGGAAATTGATTCCATCGTCAGATGAGACGAGCCCCCGTCTTCAGGGAAGAAATCTTATATTTGAGGTGTTGACAGAAGGGAGATTAAAGATTGAATTACGATGGAATCCGGCGATGAAATCAATTTACAACCATTATATTCGACCACGGAGCTCCCAGAAACAGCTGTTGGATTTGTAACACTTTTCTTAAACCCTTTAATTCTTGATATCATTTCTATTCTGTATAAATCGGGCCTTTTTTTATGTAAATATATATATATATATATATACCTTTTTTGTATTTAATATATTAAATATTCTTTGTATATCGACCTGTCTAACTTGCTTATCCTTACATTTACCCCTCTAGCAGCTCAAGTTTAAACCTCTTGAACACTACTAAGTGTATTCTATACTGAGACTATCTGATTCACATCTATGCACTATGTATGTATGTATGTATGTATGTATGTTCAAAGGTGCGTGGCTTCGAGGTTAGGGGTAGTCGTGTGTTCGATTCCCGGCAGCGCGTTATACATTTGAGTAAGACACTTTATTTCACGTTGCTTCAGTACCCTTAGCTAGCAAACATTAGTTGTACCTGTAATTAAAAGGGCCTGTTTGCTTACATTCTGTGTCACGCTGAACACCCCTGAGAACTACGTTAAAGGTGTACGTGTCTGTGGAATTCTCAGCCACTTGCGTGTTAATTTCACGAGTAGGCTGTTCTCTTAATTGGATCAGCTGGAACCCTCGTTGTCATAACCGACGGAGTACTATGTTTCTTTGTTTGCATTTTTTTTTTGTATATATGTCTTCTCATTTTAACTTAGAGTAAATTTTGACCGGCCACTGACTTGTTAGCAAGGTTGTGAAAAAAAAAATATTTTAACCGTCACCCTTTAAATCCTAAGAAGGTCTTGGAGATTTTATAGTCCCAGCTATCGTAACCATTTGTAGCATATGAATTAAGGACTTGCATTCTCTCCTCAAGATTCTAATTCCAGTCATACTTTGCTCCCCACGGATTTGTATGTATCCCGTTGCTCCAGTAATAATGGGTATGTATGTATGTATGCATGCATGAAAGCAAAGAATTTCTAACGGGACGTGAAACGATTCAAGCTCGAGACCAAAGTAATTTGATACAGAGTTCAAACCACGGTGGCATGTTTGTTAATTAAAGACTGCAAACAAAGAAATATAACAGCTACAACTATCAACCATATCAAAAACGATCGACTTTAAAATAGCAGAATACATTGCATAATATAGTCACTGCTATCTCTCAAAAGGCAGGCTGGACACGACTGGAACGCTTTTGGTCAGAAGTGTAATCAATCAACAAAATGGTGCCTTCTACTAGAAATTGCGACCAAATTTCTTTCAAATAACATCCATCCTATTGTCTTAATAACGAATGAATTCACAGGACTATGTAGCTCTCGATATACAAAAGAACAGCTTCATCTCGATTAGAATGCTTTTGGTCATAGGTTTGCTTGATCAGGGCCAAACTGGAATTAAACAACAACAACAACTCTACCACCTCCAGTACAAACAACAACAATAACTCTACCACCTCCAGTACAAACAACAACAACAACTCTACCACCTCCAGTACAAACAACAACAACAACTCTACCACCTCCAGTACAAACAACAACAACTCTACCACCTCCAGTACAAACAACAACAACTCTACCACCTCCAGTACAAACAACAACAATAACTCTACCACCTCCAGTACAAACAACAACAACAACTCTACCACCTCCAGTACAAACAACAACAACTCTACCACCTCCAGTACAAACAACAACAACAACTCTACCACCTCCAGTACAAACAACAACAACTCTACCACCTCCAGTACAAACAACAACAATAACTCTACCACCTCCAGTACAAACAACAACAACAACTCTACCACCTCCAGTACAAACAACAACAATTCTACCACCTCCAGTACAAACAACAACAACTCTACCACCTCCAGTACAAACAACAACAACTCTACCACCTCCAGTACAAACAACAACAACAACTCTACCACCTCCAGTACAAACAACAACAATAACTCTACCACCTCCAGTACAAACAACAACAACAACTCTACCACCTCCAGTACAAACAACAACAACAACTCTACCACCTCCAGTACAAACAACAACAACAACTCTACCACCTCCAGTACAAACAACAACAACAACAACTCTATCACCTCCGGTACAAACAACAACTCTACCACCTCCAGTACAAACAACAACAACAACTCTATCACCTCCAGTACTAACAACAACAACAACTCTACCACCTCCAGTACAAACAACAACAACAACTCTACCACCTCCAGTACAAACAACAACGTTTTCTCGGTCGTATTTCTGCTACACAATATTCTTGACTTTTAAAGATAATTCTATTTGCTCATTAATCTTAAAGTTCTATACAGACGGAACCTAAGACCAAATTCCTTTATCCCTAAACAACAGAGTGATGGCTCGGGGTCTTCCTTTACTACATATAACCTCTGAATTTATTTCGAAAAAAATTATCATAATGGATACGTCTTTTTGCTTTTGTAAGTTGGTAATTTCATTACCGTAGTTTTGAGGATTATCTTCACCAAAGAGTCAAAGAATCTCGTAAAAATCGAAATTATCATATTTTGATTAATGCTAATATCAGAAATGTCTGTTGTTCAATTGTTTACCTTTTCATTGTATTTCAATTAGCGAAATTAATTCTCACAAGAACAACTGCAGTGTTAACAATATTCTTATAGCACAGAACAAACCTGCGAATGTTCAAAACGAGCATCGAATGTATAGACCTCACCAATATGTTTGGTACCGCTTTTAAACGAAATAACAGTGGGCAAGTATAAAACTAAAGGATATTGTCTGAGACATTTTCCTTAATACTTTGGTACGAAACCCTTTTATTTTGTACTTTTATGATTAGAGATCATACTATGACTTATATGAATGGACTCTTTTGATAAATGAGGGTTCCGCAACTCCTTGCTACACAAATGATTTGATAATACCGACCATTTGGGTGTTCTGTACATTACTCCGTCCATCAAATCGATATTCCTTGTACAGGTGCATTGGTGTATCACATGTCAGATGTCGAAGTGACTGCAGAGTAACGTGAAATAAGGCATTGTGGTCAAGAACACAATGCACTGCCTGATCAGGGAATCGATACCACTCTCTCACGATCGTTAGTGCAACACCCTAAGCACCAGGCCACGTGCCTTCACGGTTAATATGAGTATTAACCAATTGTTTGGGATTGCTCTGTAGGTGAAAAATCTAATTCAAAATTCACGTGATCAAATGAAGAACACTAAGCAGTTCTCGTTCATGTCATAGATTGAAAGTGTGGAAATAGAATTTCTCTTTGCGATCCGTGATTCCGGTTTCGATCTCAAGTGTAGCACCTTGTTCAAATGTTCTTTATTACACCCACAGGCCGAGCCAAGGCCCTGTAAGTTAAATGGCACAGACGGATAATCTCCATAAGATCGTCGGATGAGCTTCATCTGTTATGGAATGGTAGACTTAATCTCGCTAGTCGGTCTCTCGCCACCAAATGATCCTTGATTGCTTTTAGCGAGGGATACCCTTTTGCAAAACATTATGTTCCCTAAAAAGGTATCTCAACAGAGTTGTCTTGTACTACATACAGTTGACTACTGAAGTTAAACTGCAGCAACTGGATTTACAGAATATGAATTTAAATAAACTATTTCTGAGAAAGATCTTTTTGTTGTAACCTCCCTTCATTGAATAGCCTCCCCTTGGAAATATTACTTTGATGCGTATTAAGTTGTTCAAAGTTATTTCCCATCTATAGGATTTATTTATCATTATCCTTTTAATCCAGATATTTATTGTTCTTTTCACAGATCTGATACGTATTGATCTGTTCCATGACGTTTTTTCTTTTCTTTTTGTTAAATAAAATGAATAGCAATTATGAATTGTAACACATTGATTTCTAATATAGGCATACGGCCAAAGATTTTGGGGAATGGTATAGTCGATTATATCGATCCAGAACTGTATATATTTTATTGACTTCTGAAAGATGAAGGGCAAAGCCGACTTCGAGGGTAGTACTTGAACTTAGAATGCGAATTTAAGCAACTAAATATAGCTATACTATCGATTCTGCAATCATCCGTCCTTAATAATCTTTATAAATTATTTCAAAAACATGTATCATAAATGGGGGACGTGTGAAGACAGCACATTTTCCTTGAACAGAGAAACTGATCAGAATTCTTACAGCAAAATAAACTTCTTTGACGGCAACTAAAAACCGGAAAGTGGTGTTTATATTATTATTTGGATTCAAACCAATACTAATCAATTACATCTATGATGAACGATGTTCCAGTCTTAATTATCTCACCTTTTTTTTTTTATATAACCAGGGTTACATTTTCTAATCTTAAGACTGTAGGATGCAATTAAAGGGAAAATTCGATGCTTTCTTCCAGCAGAACAACGTGTTCGGGCTACATCAGCATTAAGAAAGAAAAAATATTGCAAACAGTTACAAGTTGGTAAGACACACTTGAAAATAATTTATATTCAGCCAATAAGAACTGTAAAATAAAATCAGGAAATGAAAATTTCTTATTCTAAAAATACTAGACACAAAATCTGATGAAACTACAAAATGGTAACAAAATACAAAGAAAAATATATTCGTGATACACAATACTGAATTCTATCAAGGGTACATGGTCACTCATTTCAATGATGGAAAGTGGATCGATTCCAGTTCTTGACTGATACTTCTAATTTTATCCGTCTCGGAAGAACGAAAATCAAAGCTCACCTTTGCGAGATTTGAACCCAGAAAGAAAAGTAAATACCAGAAAGTGTTTTGTATGCCGCACTACAGATTCTACAATCAACCAAACTCATTAATATTCCATATAAATACTTCTAAAATAATAGATAAATACATCTAAAAATAATTCTAATGATTGACCATTTTTAACAAACCAGTTGGAGACTAATTTGGTCGCGGCATTGTTTTTCATCTTAAACACGGAGCTAGATGTGTAATCGGGGAATACCATAGTGAAGGTTCTGTTTATGCATCTCGAAACCAGATATTTTGTATTCGATGAGCTTCTGCACTGCACAGTTTTGTGTCTACAGCATTGCTGTCACAACATATTGGTCATGCAACACCAAAGTATCGTGCAGTGGGATTGAACACAAAATCATATAGTTATGAAACAAACCTCTTAACCACACAACTTCTTTTCACCCAGCATTTCTGCACGCGCTACACTGTTGTTGTATAGCTTAAGTCAATTCTGGTCGAGCAGATTTCAGATCAAAATACATTCTGTCTATAACCACAAACGCATTTACTACAACCATATCTCACAGAAAGGTGTGGATAGAAGATTTGACTGCTATTTCTACGGGGCCGAGCGACTGCGTTGAGGTGTCTCGTTTGCTCAGCTTAGCTGCAATGTTATGCTGGCGGCTAGAGCAGAAACCACAGATGCTTGTAGAAATAGAGATACAAACAGTTAATGTTGGAAGCTTTACTGAAATAAATAGAATACGAATGTAAATTTATCCTTTTCGTTGTAGTTGTTTTTGTTATGGCAGGTTGTAAAGGAACTTTTCGGAAGTATTTTTAGCGTTGTTTCCCTTTATATGGAATTATAAAGGGACGGGGAAGGCTGGGTGTTTGTATAAATACGAGTCTGTTATTATTTCAAGCTAATTGCAACCAAGAAATAGAAGATTCGGTGAGTTGTAATTAGTTCAGGTACTGTGTCTTGTTAATTACATTTAATTGAGACGTTTGCATTCATGATAGATAGTTGATTTGATTCGTATCCTTTTATTCATTTACTTGTTTCAGTCATTTTACTGCGGCCATGCTGGAGCACCGCCTAAAAGGGTTTTTAGTCGAAGAAATTGACCCCAGGACTTAGTCTTTGTAAACCTAGTACTCCTTTTATCGAACTTTTTGTGCCAAACCTCTAAGTTACGGGGACATAAACACACTAGCATTGGTCGTCAAGCGATGGTGGGGATACAAACACAGATACGAAGAGACACTCACAACTCTACTATTTCCTTATATTTGACTCTCTCATATCGCCTCTGATATGCTTTGTAGCCCTGATATAGCTGTAAAGACTACCTTTCTCTTTATAAATGTTCTAGAAATTTCACACTGCCTTGGCTTTGTTGTTTCATTTTATTTAACACACGCACACACAAATACACACACACACACACACACACACACACACACACACACACACACACAGATACATACATACATATATATATATATATATATATATATATATATATATATATATATATATATATATATATATATATATATATGGATCTAGTTCAAAACGGGGGCACCAGTTTTCATTTATGTTTTATGTAGTGTTTTTGGTACCGAAAGACTTTCAAACTTCGTATACTTATCTATTTTGTGTTATATATGAGTATATGCATATATACGTACATGTATGTACATACCTACATCCACATGTATATATAGATGCATATCTGGGAACAGGACGTCACAAAATGACGTGGACACATAAATATATATATATATATATATATATATATGCGAGTAAAAATAAATACAAAAAAGGTGGGGTTTTTTGTATGATTGTGTATAGAGGAATATATTATTTTGTTTAAAAGAGTTCCAACACTGTCTGTTTTTTATGTTTTATTTATATTCCTGCAGAACTAATGTGGGGTATAGAATATGGAATATACAATATATAATATAATATACAATTATATATTGTATATTCCATATTCTATACCCCACATTAGTTCTGCAGGAATATAAATAAAACATAAAAAACAGACAGTGTTGGAACTCTTTTAAACAAAATAATATATATATATATATATATATATATATATATATATATATATATATATATATATATATATATATATATATATATATATATATATATATATATACGACAGGCTTCTTTCAGCTTCCATCTAACAAATCCACTCACAAGGCTTTGATCGACCCGAAGTTACAGTAAAAGACAGTCGCCCCAAGGTGCTTCGCAGTGGGACTGAACCAGGTCATGGACCTTGAATAAAAGTGCAGTAGTATGAAAGAGAGGTTAACAGCAGTGTGTGTAATAGACTTACAGAACGACATGACCTTTCATATGACTTACTTCTCCAAAAGTAACACACGAAACAACAAAAACCTGTCCACAATGATGTTGTCAGTACAACTTGCGTTAACATACCATTTACATGAAATGTTTCCTGAAAAAGGAAGAATGTCGTATGCTTAGAAATCAATTTTTACTTTCCCTTACCTCGAAATACATCCAGTGTGTCAAATGTTGTCATCTCTAAAAGAATCTAAGCCCTTTCATGACAATATTTCTAATGGAAAAAATTATTTCACTTAATTATGAAAAAGATAAAAAATTTAGAAGGATTAGTAAAATAATTAACTGACTCTGTTGGTGTTTAGAACATGACTTTACAAAAGGTTCTTATATAAAAAGGGACAGTTTGGGGTTACAGAATCATGAGCTGTCTCAGACAGACTTGTAGCAAAAGGGTTAAAATATTTCTGTTGACCTATCACACACACACACACACACACACACACACACACACACACACACACACAAAGTGTCACGCAGTAGGACTGAACCCGGACCCACGTGGGTGAGAAGCAGTTTTCCTACCACACAGACACGCTTGCGCCTATACACACACATAACTGGAAATTTCTGGGTTGTTTTTTTTTTATCCAAACGCTTAATTAATATGGCAGAAATGAAGCTAACAATAAACATATCACCACCATAATATATTTCACTGAAATAATTGTTGTAAAATCATGTTCTTGTAATCATTTGTTTTCCAACTATAAATCTTATAAGTATATATTATATAAACTTGTCAGAAGTACTTATCAGCGAATATTATATTCTAATGTATATTGAAATATAAATAAATATTTTCTTTTTATCAATCTTTGGTTCATTTTTATCAAACTCTTTCTTTGTCTCCAGAAAGTATTTATTTCTCACAAAGAGTATAATCGTTTTAGAATTTAAGAAACAACACATGAACCAAATAGGAAACTTCAATGTTGTTTTCTGACCTTTTAGAAGGAGCAGGTCAGATTCCTCTCAAATCACATCCCATCTTCGTCATCATAATTATGATCATCATCAGTTTAATAAATTTTTTGCAACATTAGATTTCATATAAAGGTTCTGTAGATCTGAACCTGATTACATTTCATTTACAGTTTTTAGGGATTTTGATTTCATTAACAAAGATGATTCATTTTCATTTTTCTACCGCTACTATTCCCCAATGATTTGCAACTGCTCTCTGAGATCATAGGAGATCATAAGATGCTAATACGTCTAATTGTGTTCCCAATACCAGCTTAGAGTAAGTTTCTAAACTTAGTTTATTTAACAGATATTTCGTATGAAAAGGTGTAAAGAGTTCTTGCTCATGATGTCTCATTTCAAATGAAGTTTCAAATTATGACTGTATTTATTTAATCACACTAGTCATCTTCAAGGTTTCAGCTTCAAAGTTTTTGAATCCTTTATCAGAGAGGGCAATTGCGAGTTTTAGTGATGTTGCATGGAAGTTCTTGCAAAAGTGAGCTTTCAACAGGATTCTTTTCATGACACCTGTTAATTTACCAATCAACTGTTTTGTATAGGCGTTGTCTGGACAAATATGAAACACTTTAATGCACATTTCAGTGGTTCTGCAATAAACAGAAGTAATTCATCTTCAACATAACAACAGACACCTTGAACAGGAAGTCAGAGTTATATGCTAAATGCCACCATTAAAAGAAATACATCCTAGATAAGTTTGACATTTAGTCAGGCAATGAAGCCTGACCAAATGCAAGCAACCTCAAGACCAAAGCTTGCTGATTACTCTTCAGTAAGCATGTTAAGGTTAAAGTCAACAAAACTGTAAGAAACCATTAATAATAAGAAATATGTTCATTCCACTATCCAGCCCCCTGCGATCAATACTAATATATTGAATACTTACTGTAAGGAAATTAATTCTTTTTTACTTTCTAATACAATTATCATGTACATTATCGCAAATGCAATCACACACACACACTCACATGCATATACACACATACACAGATACTGGCGCAGTAATGCACCAGCTCCGACATTCAATCCTCAGAAAAGGGAATTTTGGAAAAAAAGCTAACCTTGCTATCTTCAGTTCGGTTTTTTGTGTCTATCCTCACTTATGTTATGAATGTTAGACAATGGCCGAAAAAATACGATCGCGAACACAAGCAGACGACATGGAACTCTACCAAAGGATCTCTGGAGTAACGTTATTCGATACGGTGCATAACTCGGAGATCAGGGAGTTCCTCAAGGTCGAATCACTACTTTACATTGAGAAGTCATAGCTCTGGTACTACGGACATGTGATTAAAATGTCAAGAAATGAATCGTAAGATGGACTTTTCAACCGATTCAACCGGCAGGAGGCAAGTGTAGACCAAGAATGAAATAGTTGGATAATGTTCATAGCCTCAGTTGGACACGTTTGAGAATCTAGCAGGAAAGTTTAATTATGGTTGTTTCTGACAGGACCCTATGGAAGAGATGCTCGAAGGAAGGAAGGAATGGATGGACGGACGGATGTTTCTATGTAGTTTTCATACTTTTATTGACCCGCATCGTTTATAATAGCATGTGAATATATATTTGATTTAATGAAACAACATCGCATTTTATCAACAGCACTCTCTGGATGTTAAGTGAGTGATTGTTTATCATCTGGTTCCGTATATAGTCATTTGCTCATTTCCTATGAACTGTAAATAGAAAGGAATGTCAGGAAGTAAAACAAGGAAACTCGTGAGAAAATGATCGGAAGGGAGTGGGTAGCAAGAAAAACAAGAGAGAGGGGGAGAGCGAGACAGATAGATAGAGAGAAACAGCAAGAGAGAGAGAGAGAGAGAGAGTATCCGGTGCGAAATTTTGTTGTATTACGATTTCTCTCCTTAATTATTTCTCTCCTCATTGTTTAGTTTATTTCTATTTGCGGAGGTTGCTCAACCACAAAAGAGGCTTATAACACTTACATTTAATATCTTTCCTAACTTTTCATTTTATCTCTATTTTCTCTCGTTCAACCAAACAACAACCATCAAGTTGAAACTATTTCTTAATTTGCTTTTTTCTTTCTACTTATTGAACTGAAAATGGGAAAAGGTAAGTATAATTTTCCGTTTTATTTTACGGCTTTTTTCCTGTTTGATTCCGTAAAATTTCTGATCGATCTTTAATTCGTTAACATTGTCAAGCACTTTCCCATCCCATTCTTTCCTTTAAAGAGCTTTTCCTCTACTTCTTCTTCTTCTTCTTCTTCTTCTTCTTCTTTTTCTTCTTTTTCTTCTTCTTCTTCTTCTTCTTCTTCTTCTTCTGCTGCTGCTGCTGCTGCTGCTACTGCTGCTGCTACTGCTGCTGCTTCTGCTGCTG
>NC_142932.1:113669770-113774770 GCF_046866305.1 Octopus bimaculoides | reverse complement strand
CTGGGCGATACCTTAACTTCAATTCCCACCATCCATACAGTGTAAAGAGAGGGATTGCTCAGTGCCTAAAACATCGAGCAAAGAACGTAGGCAGCGATCGTGATCCCCACCACGAAGAAATGATCAAGCTCAGTAACAATCTATTAAGCAACAATTACCCCCAAAACATACTATCTACTCTAATTATGAAAAGAGAGGATGAAACCAATGAACTGTCTATAGTCTGTCTACCCTATGTGAAAGGCCTCTCCGAAAAGATACAAAAGATATGCGGCCCATATGACATCAGGACAGTATTCAAGAGTAATACAACACTTCGCAAATATCTCTTTCGAGTAAAACCACCAATAGAAGAGAATATGACCAAAAACTGCGTGTACTCCATCCCATGCAGCTGTGGTAATTTATACAAAAGCGAAACATGCCACCTCCTCAAAATAAGGGTAGACGAACATCGCAAACCTGTGACACGAGGAGATATTGATAAATTGGGTATAGCTGATCATGTATGGAAAAATGGAGACCACTTCCCCCCTGTGGGATAAAGTTAAAATAATAGACAGAGAACACCACTGGAAAATACGAAAACTAAAAGAAGCAGCACAGACACAACCTCCTAAGCTGACCGAGTGCAGATATAAATAGCATATGGGAACCGGTATTAAGGAAGGATAGGAAAATATTAGATTTATAAGCCCTAAAATTTCACTCCATAATTGCCCACGTGCTTATGGCGTAGTGGTTAAGAGCGCGGGCTACTAACCCCAATAATAATAATAATAATAATAATAATAATAATAATAATAATAATATCGAAAAATACCTTAGGAATGAGAACCCATGTTCAAATTTCCCCAAAACACCTGATGAGGCTGGAGGGTATATCAGCCGAAACGTTGTGTTAACAACAAACAAGATGAGGACAAATATCCATCAAATGTAAATAATGTAAATGATGTAAATAAAGTCCATAAGTTATTGTTATTTGCCACAGCAGATGAAAGGTTTTCTGATGGTATTACTGCTTGTACATTTGAATAATTATTAGGGTTTGATTGGTCCCCTTCGATGGCGAGCGGGAGAGCAGATATGAGTAAATCAGCAAGGTTTTAATAGAAGGAATAACATGAGACTAGCCATGACAGCCAGTCAGCAATCCAAGTGTGTAACAAAGAGGTTACGGAGGAGCGATAGAAAGACAGGTGGAGGAAACAGCACGTCTATTAACCAGAGGTAGCGTGGACTAGTTTGCGGCACCATACTGGTCGGTTTGTGTTTTATTGTATGTTTTTAGTACTGTGTAGTACAAAGTATTACTCTTCCACGTAAGAGCCAACAGAAAGCTACAATTTTATTTTTTCAGATTTTATCAATTGTAATCCAGCAAAGTGTCTTCCTTTCCAAATTGATCCATGCGAGTGCACGAAATATTATAGCTGTAGTAATCGGATGAATTGTAGCGAAGGTACAACTGCGCAAAATGAAACCTGTGGCCATTATGATAAACAATGCCAGAATAATCCTTGGTTACGATGCGGCATCAATATTCCATGTAAGTAATGCAATCTATAACATTACATTGAATTACGCAACTACTTATTAATCCAATACTCAATCGTAAGTACCGCATGCGCACACACATACACACACATATACACATAATTCTCTCTCTCTTTCTCTCTCTCTCTCTCTCTCCATATATAAATATATGCATGTAGGGTCGAAGATAACTATGTATGCTTGTACGTATGTATATATGTATATAGCATGTACGTATATATAAGTGTGAATGTGTGTGTGTGTTTGTGAGTTTTATATATATATATAATAATAATAATAATTGATGTATCAATACCAGCAGATGACAACGTTTCCCTAAAAGAAATGGAAAAACTTTCAAAATACAAATACCTGGAAATAGAGGTAACTCGAATGTGGAATCTAAAAACAGAAACAATTCCTATCATAGTATATATATAAAGATTATGAAGGGTAATGGAGTCAACCAGGCCCTAAAGATACAGGTGCTGAACTCTTAAATATATTAATTTGTCACTGTTGGAGAACTGAGAACATAAATTGCCGGAAATAAATGCCGCTAAGCATTTTATTCGATGCGCTCACGGTTCTGTCAGCCCTCTGCCTTAATAGGCAAAAAGACAGTAAATTGTAGGGGATGGAGGGCAACTAGATTACATCGACCACAGTCACTATTTTGTCGACCCCGGCAGAATTTGAACTTGGAACGTAGAAGAAATGTCGGTAATCATTTTCTCCGACGCACTAACAAGTCTGCTTGCTAGCCATATGATAATAATCCTATCAAGACTGAATTGATGCCATTTTAGTCTCCTTCATAAATCGGGGCCAAAGTATCTGTGTGGTAATTTTCGCGGGATTTCGCTTTTGTTTGTGCTTGGAAAGGTACTTACCCGCATTTTGTTAGAACGTTAAAATATCTTCGTAGTTCCAAATATAGTGCCTGAGTCTCAGTGTGGTTTTCGTTCCTCCAAGGGCACAGCTGGTTGTATCTTTACTATCAGACAAGTACATTGAACAGAATCTTGCCCTATACCATTGCTTTGTTGATTTGAGCAAAGCATTCGATACTGTGGCTAATTCTAAGGAAAATAGGTTGCCCAGAGAAATGTATAAACATGATCAGGGCTTTGCATCAAGATATGAAAGCTAGAGTTAATTTTAGATGTAAGCTCTCTGGATCTTTTGCCGTGGAAAATAGAGTAAAGCAAGGAGACCTTGATGCACGCACCCTCTTTTCTGTTGTGTTGTCACACGCTTTTCAAAACTCTGAGGAGGGTATTTACATAGAATATCAAACAGCAGGGTATGTTTTTAATCTGACCAGCCTGAAATTCAAAGCGAAAGTTTTTACTTCATTAGGGAACTTCTTATACGCTGACGATTGCGATCTTGTTAGTCTGCAATCTCTTGTATCTGCATTTGACTCAGCTTGTAATCATTAATTGATCTTTACAGCCGTATGAGCCCTTGCAGCATCCCTTCTGCTCTCCTGGAAACAGGTTGTTTTCTTCCAGGTGCTTACTCAATCTCTGTGATATTATTGCAGTAAAGGTTTTGTAGATTGTAGGGAGACAGGTTATAGGTCGGTAGTTTTGTGGTTTTTCAGTTTCCGTGGATTTGGGAATTAGGATGGTTTTCCCTTTCGTAAGCCATTCAGGCATTGTCTCTGATTCTGCTAGTATGTCGTTAAAGTTTTCAGCCAGCTTTTTGTGTATTCCTGTCAGATATTTTAACCAGAAGTTGGGGATCTTGTCGTGCCCAGGTGCCTTCCAGTTGCTTAGTCTTCGCAGTGCCTGAATGACCTCTTCAATTGTTATAGGGGTCCAGAGTTGCTCAGGTGCTAAGTTCGTTGTTTTAATAGTCCTTTTCTGGCGTTGTTCCTTCACCGACCATATTTCTTTCCAAAATTCTTCCACTTCTTCTGCTGTTGGTGCTGCAGTAATGTCTATTTTATTTTTGTCAAGTTCTTGGTAGAATTTTTGGGGGCTGGAGTTGAACTGTTTGTTTTGTTCAAAGAAACGTTGGCGTTTCTCATATCGGCGGATCCTTTGTGCTTTCGCAAGGATATCTTGCTTTAGCTTTTCTTTTACCTCAGGTAAATCTTTTCTGTAATGTTGTATTTGCACAGTATTTTTGTTTTCTTCTTGTTACTTAGTAGTATTGATTGCCAACTAATTTCGTTAAGAATCGACAAATCGTTTCTCTTTAAAATTTTTTTGGTGGGAGGGATATTATTTATCCACAGGGTTTGTTTGGGTGGTGGAACTCCTGTTTGGATGGGTTTGAGGGAGTATCCTGCTTCTTTTGTGGCTGCAGTGGCTGCTGCATATATTATGTCATTTAGCTCAGTGATATTACCATTTGTTTCTGTGGCTATTAGTTCCGTGACGGCCAGGTTTATG
The DNA here is from genome assembly GCF_046866305.1 of Octopus bimaculoides. Lineage (NCBI taxonomy): Eukaryota > Metazoa > Mollusca > Cephalopoda > Octopoda > Octopodidae > Octopus > Octopus bimaculoides. The sequence goes on along the minus strand of NC_142932.1, from coordinate 113,770,826 downwards.
TTATTTATTATTGATGTTGTTTTATTGTCTACTTTGATTTTTGGGAGGTATAATCGGTGGTCCATTCTGAGATCTGTGGTTTTCAGTTCTTTGATTATTCTCTTTTTTATAGTATCATAATCATTTTCTAAACAGTAGCTTTTGACCGGTAAGAAAAATGTTATTTCCCTGACATATTTCATCCGGTTTAATCGTAATTTATACGCATATATTGTTTATATAATAAATTACGCTGTGCGTATCTGTGTGTGTATATTTTTCCCATAACCTCACTCATAACCCTAACCCTAACCCTAACCCTAACCCTAACCCTAACCCTAAGCCCAACCCTAACCCTAACTCTAAAACCCGAACCCTAACCCTAAACTAGAGTTTGATTTGAAGAAGATTCGGTTGCTATTTCTAGGAAATGGAACACTTGGTGGAGGTGCATTAATAATTTTGGTAGCTCCAATAACAAGTGCAGGCAATATTCAAGTATTTTGATGGCTCTTTCCCCTTTGTTTACGAACAGTCTAGTTAATCGGAGATGCCAGAACTAACGGGGGTTAATACCATATACACCGTTACAGCACTTACTGTTTTCAACTGAATAGACGTCAGTGATTAGTTGAAATTATCGAAATAAGACAATTTTTAACGTGAAATAACTTCGAATACAAAATTTATTATCTGTTCTATACCACAAAATATACAAGTATACGAAGTTTGAAAGTGTTTCGGTACCAAAAACACTACATAAAAAAATGTTGCTCGTCAGATCACAAGGGTCCTTTTCCTGATGTATTTTTCCTTTTAATTGTTCTATTTCTATTTCTGATATTTTTTATTTTTTTATTTTTTTGCTTTAAGAATATATCTTCGTATGTTAGCTAGTTTATTAGGGTTCATTGCTGTATCCAAGTCTTTATTTAGGTTATTTTTCTTCCATATTTTATATGTATATGTTAAGTTTTCGGGCATAACTACAGGGTTTTAACCACCAGACTTTGGGAGGTCATAACTTTCAGAAAAATGAATATTTTTTAATGAAATTTTCTATGCATATAGTATTTACTATGTAGAATCCGAATATACAAAAATTTCCGGTGAAAGTATTTTGGAATCGGGATGGGGGACAATTTTCGGAAATTCCAACAGAGTCCACTTAAATTCTTCTTAACTTCCAGGAAAATTAATATTTTTTCGTGAAATTTTCTACAAATATACTTTGATGTATGTACATTTCAAGCATGTAGGAATTTTGAAGGAAACAACTGCAGGTTATTTTTGAGAAGCGTTCCCCACTCGGTGGTGTTTCGGAGCAAGTCGTCCATATTTGTTTCATTTTTCTCTATTATGTGCGTATGTGCATCCGTAGATTTCTAGACAGTGAAGAGAAGCCGTCATAAGAAAACTTTCGTTAAAAATAACATGCATTCTCAATAGAAGTAAATTCCAAAGTAAACGTTTCTAGTAGAGAAGTAGAAGAGAACAGGAGCAAAAATAGGAATATACACGCACGGTTAAATATAGAAACTATCACAGTGTTGCTTCCCGAAGAATTTTAAAATGTTAGCTTTCCGAAACTTTTTTTTCAATCTTGCAAAAACACGAAGATTAAGAATAAACAGAAAAAGTACACAAATATATTTTACATACCTGTCGTATACGTCGGTTTTGTTTTTTCACTTTAAAGGTGGATTAATCCCAACAAAATAACATAAGTTTAGTCACTGTTTCAGTACGGGTTTGTGTTCTTCAGTGATCTTATGTGAAATCTTGTATTAGTTAAAAAATGTTTGTTTAAAAAAAAAGTATGTTATGTGTATATGTATTTAAAATGTGTATTGCTCAGCAATTTGAGCAAAGAGGTGCTCAAACTGTCTAGTGGAGTACCTCTTCCGCCACATGAATTCTATTAAATACGTGGAAAACAACTCGGATGAGGTACCATAAAGTTGCCGATATTTGCGCCTAGCATGCGCCCACATTCCTTCTACATGATTTGTGTGTACACCTGTGGCTTCATCAACAAATGAAACTGAGTGGTTTACCGTTAAATGCAGGAACCCTTGCTGCTGCAAATTGCGATAACCTGCCCATTCATCAGTGAAAATGATGCTCTCTGGACGGACATGTTGCCGGATAATAGATTCCAAGGAATCCATGGACTGGCTATTATCCGGGCATATAGATAAAAAGCAATTGGCGGGATTGTCCAATTCAACCCCACCCAACACCCAAGTGCCGTCGTAGTGCGCACTCCGCCGATACTTTCGGTGCATGAATTTCGATTCATCGATGGCAACTACGACATCAGGGCCGCCAATCATTAATGGGTTAGCAATTAGGTGTTGTGCCAGGATATCTCGGCAGAAATTGGCCCAATTCACCACAGTGGACCAACTCGCAATTTGTAACTCGTGCATAATTCTCCGCAAGGGTACATCAATCGACCACCAATACAAAAAGAGCAGTATTGTTTTCAAAGGCAAATAGAAAAGCGTATTCGACACTGTCGACCAGTACACTTCCAGCTATATCCATCTTGAACTCGCCGAAATTTCGAAAATGAACAATTGTGGCCACAGTCACAGACATGCGCTTCTGCTAAAAGTCCATATCTTTTCAGCCATTCAATGAGGTTTCAGGATCTTTGGAAATTTTACACTGAAATTAAATTTATTCTGTTGCCACCTTGGAAGGTTTCAGGATCTTTGGAAATTTTATACTGAAATTAAATTTATTCTGTTGCCACTCAGGATGAATATTATGCAATGTCCTCCGTTTCGCCTGGTGGATTTGTATGAAATCAGCCGTGACCAGGACCATCGAACTCGGAATCTTGGGGTTAGTAACCTGCGCTCTTAACCACTATGCCATGTGACTAAACAATTAACAAATAACGTTGACATAACAGGATTTATTTTTATATTGGATACATCTTCAATATTTGTTATCTTTTAAAGACTAAAGGGAAATTGTGTAACTAACAGATATAACCGTACTACTATTGCTTTATGGTGAAATTACTGTGAAATATTTGCTCTGAACTGAGATTAATAGAAACATTTCTCTACTTCATTGTCTGCTGCTCTTGCCTATTAATTAAGCTTAAATGCATTTTTGAAGGTGTTTGCAGCACCTTTTTTTATATTTCAGTGAAAATCACAGTTGATAATGGATTGGGTTTTTATATTCTTTGTAAAGTGAAGGTGCGTGGCTCAGTGGTTAGAGCGCCGAACTTACGACCGTGAGGTTGTGAGTTCGATTCCCGGACCGGGCTGCATGTTGTGTTCTTGAGTAAAACACTTTATTTCATATTGCTCAAGTTCACTCAGCTGTAGAAATGAGTTGCGACGTCATTGATGCCAAGATGTATCAGCCTTTGCCTTTCACTTGGATAACATCGGTGGCGTGGAGAGGGGAAGCTGGTATGCATGGGCGACTGCTGGTCTTCCATAAACAACCTTGCCCTGACTTGTGTCTCGGAGGGTAACTTTCTAGGTGCAATCCCATGGTCATTCGTGACCGAAGATATTCCTGTCTCCACTGTGAAATCTGTCGTAAATTTTTCTCTAAAAGTATTTCCTTAACTAGACACGTATTCATACAGGAGAGAAACCACTTCATTGTAATATCTGTGGTTAATCATTCTCTCAAAATAGTGTCTTAACTATACACAAACGTATTCATACAGGGGAGAAGCCGTCTCATTGTAAAATTTGTGGTCAGTCATTCTCTCAACATACTAACTTAAGTCGACAAAAACGTTTTCATTCAGGAGAGAAACCATATCACTGATATCTGTGGTAAATCATTCTCTCGAAGTAGTGACTTACATAAACACACACATATTTATACAGGAGAGAAACCTTTTCACTGCAATATCTGTGGTAAATCTTTCTCTCAAAATAGTGTCTTAATTACTCACTAACGTATTCATACAGGAGAAAGACCACTGTGACATCTGTAGTAAATCATTCTCTGAAAGTGCTAAGTTAAGTAGACGTAACCGTATTCATACAGGAGAGAAACCACATCACTGTGATTTCTGTGGTAAATCATTCTCTGGAAGTAATGATTTAAGGAAACACATACGTATGTATACAGGAGAGAAACCATTTCGCTGTGATATCTGTGGTAAATCATTCTCTGGAAGTAGAGACTTAATTAAACACAAGCGTATTCGTATAGGTGAGAAGCCATATTACTGTGATATCTGTAGTAAATCATTCTCTCAAAGGGTTAACCTAACTAAGCACATACGTATCCATACTGGAGAGAAACCATTTCACTGTGATATCTGCAGGAAATCATTCTCTGGAAGTGGTGACTTAATCATAATCGTATTCATACAGGGGAGAAACCATATTTATGTGATATCTGAGGTAAATCATTTGCTCAAAAGTGCAACTTAACTTCGCATATATCTATTCATACAAAAGTGTGACTATCTTTGTCAGAATTGATTACTACTCAAAACAACAACAAACACTTCAAGATCATTTTCATAGGTAAGTCATGAATTAACCTTATGGATTTAACAGTAATCGATGAACCCAGGACAAAATAGATACTCATGGTTTACTTGTTGACTTATTGTTTTCCAGCCAGTTGCCCTTCCTCAGTTTGCTTCTTTTAATAATCTCTTACGGGAGATACATGTAATTTATTCGTAGACATGCTCTTTGTTAAAATTCATTATATTTAAAAAATAACTTGTAAACTATAAATGTATTCATGTCGGAAAGAAGATATAGCAAGGAGAAAACAAGCTGCTATTGCTATATTTTTATATAACCACAGCTATATCTACATTAGTGACATGGTGTATTATTGTAATATTTTTTAAATAAAAGCATACTTATATATATTCCAAAAACCGGCATGGCTGTGTGGTAAGTAGCTTGCTTACTAACCACATGGTTCCTGTTTCAGTCCCACTGCGTGGCACCTTGGGCAGGTGTCTTCTACTATAGCACTGGGCCGACCAAAGCCTTGTAAGTGGATTTGGTAGACAGAACCTGAAAGAAGCCTGTCATATATATATATATATATACATATATGTATAATTTAGATTCAGATAAATTTGGTACTCAAGTTGAGGCACCAGAATTTAGTACGGTATTATCCATACAATTTCAAAATAAGGTGATTAAAATCAAAATAAGCAACAAGGATATCCAGAGGTAATGCAGTACGATCGTTTAGAGTAACTCCATTTAATTGAACAATGCAATCATTACATCAATTTAAATGCAGAGCAATCCTCAGCTGTATAAGAACATAGAATTAAATTAAATTAAAACAGATGGACACATTAGTATAATATTATCTAAAACTTCTAAGAAGGTAAGGAGACAGACAAAGAACATACTGTCTTCACTTCAGCTTAGAAGCTGAAGTGAAGGCAGCATGTTCTTTGTCTATCTCCTTTTAGGTAAAATCATACTAATCTGTCCATCTGTTTTAATTTAATTTAATTCTATGTCTTTAGGCAGCTGAGGATTGCTCTGCATTTAAACTGATGTAATGATTGCATTGTTTAATTAAATGGAGTTGCTTGAAACGATCGTACTTCATTACTTCTGGATATCCTTGTTGCTTATTTTGATATATATATATATATGTATGTATGTATGTATGTATGTGTGTATGTGTGCGTATGTTTATGTTTGTCTGTCTATGTTTGTCTCCCCACCATCACTTGACAACCGATGTTGGTGTGTTTGCATCCCCGTAACTTAGAGGTTCGGCAAAAGAGTTCGATAGGATAAGCACTAGGCTTACAAAGAATAAGCCCTGGGGTCTATTTGTTCGACTAAATGTGGTGCTCCAGCATGGCCGCAGTCAACTGACTGAAACAATGAAAGAATACTATTTAGCTCTTATTTTAATTTTTTTTTTTTTTCTCACAGTTAAAAAAAATCAATGCCGTGAGATCTGGCCCCAAAGTTTTAACTCTTGGGACAACGAGAAAATACAAGAATTTTTAAATACCTATTCGGGAAAGGAATCAACAACCAAGAATCTAAAACCAGAAACCAATACCCTAACATTGGTTGCATCTTTGTCCACAGTTTTGGTATTAGCGATCATATTTATTCTCTTCTTAATTTTATGGATATCATTTAGACGAAAGTAAGTAAAGTTTCTGTTTCATTCTTTTCATTTATTATACAAGAATCCCTCGCTTTACGAAAGTAGGGCGTTCCTGAAAATCTTTCCGTAACGCTAAATTCTGTAATGCAAAATTGATTTTCCTATTATCATGCTTGATTGCGTTCCTACGGAATTTTTTGGATAACAAAAAAAAGGGAAACACAAGAAAACAATAGAGAATAAAGAACACGATCGCCATTATACATAAAAATAATTTCTAAACATTCACGGTACAAATATTGTAATTAAAAGCACAAAACCATTTCAAAAGGAACACGTTAGGGGATTAATAAGAATCATGACATTGTAAGAGAATGTTCTTACTGCAAAAAATATTGGCTACTGTGTGAGGGGTGGTGGTGGAAGGAGCTTTACAAGGGGGATGAAGGACAATATTTAATATCTTATACTTCATTATCACGACAATCAGCTTGAGGGGTGGAGAACGTATCCAAGGTTGTTTGTTGTTTATGATGCACCATTGCACAGCTCAGTATAGGAACTAAGCTTATTGTAAATTCCTCTTGGAATTTTTATGTCACGTTCTCCATTAGGATTAGTATCTGCAAAAACCTGCAGACATTTCTCTACAAGTGCCAATTCTTTAGCAATAAATTTTGGCGCCAGTTTAAGTGGTGCAGATGGAACTTCCTTTGTTTCATCTGTATACTCAGCTTGTTCTGTTTCTAACTCCATCAGCTCATCGCTGGATAAGCTTTCTCTCTGGGACACTAACAACTCAGTCACATCATCTTCTATGACTTCTTCAAACCCTACATCCTTTGCAAGTGTGACTATATCTATCCGAATTTCATGTAGACTTCCTAGATGTAGACTGTCACGGTTACAGTCTTGCTATGTACTTTTCCAAGCACTACACAAAATGAAGGTTTCACTTCATCTCCTGACTCAGCTATAGTATCCACAGCATCCATTCTGTTGAATTTCTTCCAGAAATTTCCAACTGTAAATTTATCCTCCCTGTCACTTACGTTCTTAAGCTGTTTGAAAATTCTCATATGATATGCCTTGAATTTAGTTTTTTTCACCTTGATCCATTGGTTGTATTTTGGGGGATATATTCTACTTTCACATTATCAAAAATGCCGTCTAAGTTTGCTAGATGGCTCGGTGCATTGTCTAAAATAAGCAAAGCTTTGTTGGAAATTTTGTGTCTGACGCTGAACCTTTCTACGGCAGGGCAAAAAGCGTTCGTAAACCACTCTTTGAAAAGGGTCTTAGTCATCCATGCCTTCTTATTTGAACGTCAAATCAGAGGTAGATTAATCTTTAACTGACTCATTGAAAGCCATATCTCGGAGGGATTGGAATTCAAAGCGTAGAGAAACGTAACTAAATTGTGTTGGTCACTTTATTCATTCAGTCTACGAATCCATCTCTTATTGGTAATTCTTGTTTGAAGTTGACTACTTCAGCAGTGTGCGGCCGGTTTACTCCAAACACACAACACTCGAACCAAACATTAAGAATTAAGGAAACACTAATTAATTTAAAGTACTCCTACTCTTTACAACAACCAGTTTTACAAATCCATGAAAGCTATTTATAGTAGACTGTTACTCGCCAGAAGTAAGTGTCTTCGTTATGGATACCACACATATATCAACATAGGTGTTGCCAACCTTTCGCCTAATAATCCCGTTGTGATCCCCATCCATGCTGGTTTAATATTTCTTTGATTTTTCTGAAAGAAGACCTAGATGGTATTTAAAATCAGAATGTTAATAAACGTACCTAAATCCTTCAAGATATCTTAACCGACGCCTTACAGATTTTGCCTTTCACAGACCATTTAATGATATTCCTTTGCTATTTCCTCCAGACAAAACTCAACTCCAGATGATAAATCCGCCAGTTCTAATGTTCAAAATGTAAAGGAGGACAATCATACGTATGAAGAAATCGATGAAACTATGGTTAGCACTTATTCTCTTCCTCTTTGTCTCTATTTCTCCCTTCTCTTTTCCTCTCTCCTCTTCTCTCTTTCCTCCTCTCTCCTCCTTTCTCACTTTCCCATTTTTGTTATACATGCCTAATTTATATTTTGTTATTTGAGTTTTTTCACAAAATAATGAGCGATCTCATTGCACGGCACCTGGGACAAGTCTATTCTACCATAGCCTCCAATCGACCAAAGACTTGTGGGGGAAAATTAGACTGAAAAGAAAAGAGCGTTTCTGTTCTCCTTTGTGTTATCACCACTGCATGGCTGTTTAGCCCCTTTTGCAGAGCCTGCGCTGTTGCAGATATTCAGACTAGTTGTGACTGTTAAGCATTTCTTAGAACTGTTAATGGTTTAAGTAAAATTGGTAAAGGAAAAAAATTCGAATTCGAAATGAAGACCTGGATATCTTCAACGTTACATCTCACCTCCTCAGTGAAGCTCATCTTTCTCCCCATTATTACTAAATTTTATGGGCTTCTTTCGTTTCTAATTCTATTTCGCTTTTACACGTACTTTTAGATGTCAGAAACTGAATAAATGCGTATAAACTTTGATATTTAGCCTCGTGTCTATCGCGAACGAAAAGCTGTATATATATATATATATATATATATATATATATATATATATATATATATATATATATATATATATATATATATATAATTATCTTATCTAAAGACAGTATCATTTGAGAAATAGAGTATTTTGGTCCGTACTATAATGTAGAATGCAAATGACAGTGGAAATGAAATGCAGAGCAATCAGTGGAAAGGCCACCAGTTACATTTTCTCACTGGTAGTAGTATTATAACCTCAACTATAGTAGCTGTGGAGAACTGAGTCTGTTTCTCCATCTCTTCAGGACAACAAAAAGTCTTCAAAGGTGTCATATGACTTCAGCTATAACAACTTTGCTTTCTTCCCTCTATTATTAGTCTCACGCCTTTCGTTTTTACTCTTTCAACGAAGCACAGCTTCCGTGGAAGGTTGTAAGGATTAGCAACTCTATACTGACCCCCACACTCACGGCTACATCTCGATAAGATGAGCTAGGGGTAGTATCATCTCTTGTGCCTCTGATTGTGACGCATATATTTCCCCGCTTCATATGCTTGGGGCAATGAAATATAAGTTTATATAACAAGCTTACAAGCCGATGATTCCACGCAAAATCCGTCATTTCGCGTTTCCATCGATAGTGTTACCGCACGCTTTCACTGAATATCAAAACGTTCCTTGATTGACACACGGAGAGCACAGAGAAGGCTTTCGTACCTTCAACAGACGAAGGTAGGTCAGCTTCTTTGCATCTGTTCCTGAAAAAAACTCATCGGTTTGGGACTATGATCTGTCCATATTTAAAGCTGATTTTGGAAGCTGTTTTGGCAAAACTACTGCCATTAATGCATCTTTCCTTTGGTGGCGTTTGTGTGAGAATGTCAGTGGTGTTATATTTATTGATTCTATTGTTATTATTGTTGTTTAGTCGCAGATCAGTCCAGATGGAGAAAACCTATAATCAAATGCATTCCAGTAGAAAACATCTTATCCTTTGGAAGATAGTGCGTGTAAGACTCTATTATCTATTTCAGGTGGTAAGGTGTAGTTTGAGGAACATTTAGTTGCTAAAACGATCAGATGGCCTCTGTTTTATCACATCGAGAAGATAAAATAAAATGTAGACATAGGTGGGATTTGAACTCAGAACGTAAAGAGATATAATAAAATACTAATAGGCGACCGATTCTACCATCCACCCACAACGATTGATGTATCATTTTTTTATTTTATTTTATTTTAGATATCTTCTTCCTTCTACCATAGTACGATATTGGATAAAAGTACTACAACAACAAACACAAGAAACATTAGTAAGGAAACATATGAAGACCAAGAGGAAAAATCTTCTCCTCAGTATAATAAACTGTTTTTAATGAACGATAACGAACTATACCAAATGGACAATGAAAACAGAAATAACGTTTATCATGTCGTTGTGAAATAAACTCTTCTGTGATAACGATACGTTTTATAATCTACTAGCAGAAATACCCGGCGTTGCCCGGGTTAAAGAGAATAATGAAATCTAAAAACGCCGTCTAGACTACGCAACCCTCAACTGTTAGTAGCTACGATACCATATTTCTACATTAATAACTCTCCAATCCATGCCAGCATGGAACATAGATATTAAGTGGAATGCTAGAAGAAAGTTTTCAACTCATATGTATATAAAGTAAATACACGTAATTCAGAAACACGTTTTGTGTATTTTATTTCGTAACCAAACAAACAGGTACAGATTATAAATAATGAAAGGCCAATTTTGGTGATTCATTTGACAGAGGTAGTAGAGAGACAATGCGATGATAAATCTGAGGTTGGATCTTGAAAGTTTGGATGAATGCTGCCTCAGTTAAATCTCTTGTGGTTCCAAATGATGTCATCTGTAGTACAGCGTCGTATTGTCTAATTTTGTTTTGCAAATGTTAGGAATCTTGGTCAGTTGATGATAACAGTTTCTTCAATAGCTCTGGAGGTTGGGGATTGTGGAATTGTTGGGAATGTTTTTAACTTTGGTGTTATATGTATTGCTTGAATTTCTTTGACATATGAAATATATGTATTTTCACTGGGTTTGTAAAAGAGAGTTGTGTAGTTCTCGAGTTTTAGGGATTCACACAGACACACAGACAGACAGACACACAGACAGACAGACACACAGACAGACAGACACACAGACAGACAGACACACATTCTCATCTTTATATATAGAGATATATATATACACACACACACGCACCCAAACACACGTATATATATGTATATCAATATAAATATATGAAAGTCAATGAAGTTTCGTAAAAGAAGGTGATCATGTACATACTTTCTTGCTGTTGTGATTATAACACCTCGTTGTAATCAATGTTCCTTGTTTTCCCTTGTGGAGCATATGCAAATAGGTTGTTTTTTTTTGCTGCCCACTCTTGAGCAGCCAACATACAGTTGTCCATGTGAGAAGCGGAGCTCTTCCAAGAGAAGACCAGCTACAGACAGTGCTCATCTGTTATGTTCGGGTTTAAATTTCATCAACATCAAAAATATATGAATTTTCATGGGAGTTATGGCCGTTATGCATAGAATATAATTTCCAAATTGCAGACAAAATTTACAATCGATAAATGTTTTAGAACAACCAGTCTCTCATCTGGGAAGGCCTTGAAATCAATGTTACCAACTGGGGACTATGTGTGTCGCAGTGATAATAAAAAGACTCAAAGGAGGTCTGCAACGAAATAATTTTACTCAACACTTTGCAAGTGAATCAGTGGAGGCAAAGATGCGTCTCATTTACTTGACAATTTAAGCACCACATTGCAGAAATCACAATGTAAGTATATCTGAAAGGGTAGTCTTACACTGTTGTACCGTTGAATTACAAATAATGCTCATCTGTTATGTTCGGGTTAAAATTTCATCAACATCAAAAATATATGAATTTTCATGGGAGTTGTGGCCGTTATGCATAGAATGTAATTTCCAAATTTCATAAAGATCCATTCAGTACTTTTGACGTAGTTTTGGATAAGAAAACAAATGACTAATGTGTGTGTTTTGTGTCCATGTGTATGTGTGTGATGGGTGTATATATGTATAGATATCTGTATGCATGTATATATATGTATATATGTGTACATATTACATGTACATCTATATATATATATACATCTACACATATGTAGACATATACATGTATGCATATAGATCTCTATCTATATATATATATCTATACATATACGTGTACATATACATCTATATATATACATATGCATCTCTCTCTCTCTCTCTCTCTCTCTCTCTCTATCTATCTATCTATCTATCTATCTATCTTTCTCTCTTTCTCTCTCTCTCTCTCTCTCTCTGAAAGTATCTGTCATTACAGTATCGAAATGTGATTGTTTCAGTTAGTAGAATAGTTTCATTTTTAAAGTGAAAGTATTTGACATGAGTGTTTTTGTTTCACTTTTGACACGTAATACTTAAATAGTGGAGGAGATAATATGTTGCCGTGGGCTCGAACTCTGCAAGAAGTTAAAAAATGTCTTTGACTAAAACACAACTGGAACCCTAAGTAAGGCATGTGTAAAATTTGAATGAAATTGGTTGCGTAGTTCTCGAGTTTTAGGGATTCACACACACACACACACACACACACACACAGACAGACAGACAGACAGACAGACACACATTCTCATTTTTATATATATAGATTAATAAATTAAAACCTATTCCTGGAGGCGCAATGGCCCAGTGGTTAGGACAGCGGACTCGTGGTCATAGGATTGCGGTTTCGATTCCCAGACCGGGCGTTGTGAGTGTTCATTGAGGGAAGACACCTAAAGCTCCACGAGGCTCCGGCAAGGGATGGTGTCGAACCCTGCTGTACTCTTTCACCACAACTTTCTCTCACTCTTACATCCTGTTTCTGTTGTGCCTGTAATTCAAAGGGTCAGCCTTGTCACACTGTGTCATGCTGAATATCCCCGAGAACTACGTTAAGGGTACACGTGTCTGTGGAGTGCTCAGCCACTTGCACGTTAATTTCATGAGCAGACTGTTCCGTTGATCGGATCAACTGGAACCCTCGACGTCATAAGCGACGGAGTGCCGACAACAATAACAACAAAACCTATTACTAGTAACAATCTGTTACTATTCGATAATCCTATAGATGCACGTGATACCATAAATGGAGTTATCTCACTTCCTTTTTGTTTTTAGATTTTAAAAATGTAAGATTTCTTCACTGAAGACGGAGGAAGTTGATTCCATCGTCGGATGAGACGAGTCCCCCGTCTTCAGAGAAGAAATTTTATATTTGAGATGTTGACAGAAGGGTGATTAAAGATGGATTCCAACAATGAAATCAATTACAATCCTTATTTTGGACCACTGGGCCCCTAGAAACAGCTGTTGGATTTGTAACACTTTTCTTCAACCCCTTAATTCTTGATATCATTTCCATCTGTGTATCACGTGATACCATTACTTCCTTTTTGTTTTTAGCTTTTAAAAATGCTGTATGAAGCGCGGTTGACGTGGGAGCAGAGACGGAAATTTTTCTACGAATTATCTGGATACTCTCTGCCAATCGAAGTTTCTGTTTTTCAACTTACTTATACTACATATGTGAGACCCTTCCATATTTGTAATTCATATGCAGAACATTCCCATGGAGTATTTTCCCTCGGCTGTATTGTTAGTATTTAAATCAACATAACTGCTCTCTCTCTCTCTCTCTCTCTCTCTCTCTCTCTCTCTCTCTCTCTCTCTCTCTCTCTCTCTCTCTGCACGTTCATGCGTTTAAGAATAAAATGATTGGGTATTTTAAGGTATTATATGCCTCTCGCTTTCGCACCATATCTATTCTTAACACGAGTACATTATGTAACTTGGCATCTAACTTTACGCAACCTCGTATCTTCATAAAGCCCTACTTTTTCAAGTAATACACTTTAAAATATTTTTAGGTGATATGCCAACAAATATTTTATCGATACATGACAATTTCATTAAAGGATAGAGAGACAGAGAGTGAGAGAGAGGGAATAGGAGAGAGAGAGAGAAAGGGAGTTGAACACGAAGAATATACAGACAGTGGGTGTGTGTAGATAAAGAAAGGTAGCTTATCAGATAACCAGAACATTTTGGTTATACAGTGTTAAAACATTGGTGCAACCATGATGTTCTGATAATTTGATGAGCTAGCTGACAGACAGATAGACAGACAGACAGGCATGCTTAGGGTTTTCATAAAAAGAAATCAACCAACTAACTCGCACATTACAAATACAATCAGTAAGTGGAACAGTAAAAGTCTGCAAGTCTTTCCTCAAGTTTTGTGTTTGTAATTTACATTCCAACGATGGAGCTTTGAATCTTTCATAGAGACCAGGTCCTTCCTCAAAGGAAGAATTCAAATAATTAAAACCCGAAGAGAACACACACACATACACACACGCACACTCACGCACACGCACACACATACAGAGACATACACACACACATTTGAATACCTACAATTTAACATAGTATTAAGTTTGTTGCTTTAGTGTATGTGTGTGTGTGTGTGTGTGTGTGTGTGTGTGTGTGTGTGTTTGTGTGATGATTCTGTGTCTGTATAAGTTATTGGTGAGGACGTGTATGTGCGCGCGTGTGTGAGCGAGCATGTGTGCTGTGTATGTGTACGTATGTATGTGAATGTGTGTGTGTGTGTTTGTGTGTGTGTGTGTGTGTGTGTGTGCGTGCGTGTGTGTGTGTGTGTGTACGTGTGTGTGTTCATGTATACAATTTAATTTACCTTCCCTTTACATTAAAATATATTTGAGCATTTAAGTTATGCGAATAGAGCGAGAAAAAAAGATAGAAAAATGCAAGACACGCGACTCCAGACACGGAGAAATGACTGAGTATTGTAGGAATTGTTTAGACTGTTTTTATTAATATATCTAACAGCTATGAATGTAGGTCATCGTATTAGTGTCAACATCTGCTTACCTTAATCATTGAAAATTTTACCTGTGTTATTTATTAACCAACGTGTTTGTACGTCAACCAGTTTTCAATCGCTCGCTTTACGAAATTGTATCAGATTGACATATCATGTTCAGCTTATTTGCGCCAGTTTTCCCAGGTAAGAAGACTAATTTGTCATTTAACTGATCAAAAATGTATTAGTATCGTATTTGTATTTATTAGTATTTTATTAGTATTTTATAATGAATGGTAAATCTTTCTTGCTTTTTACTACGTAAACTGCGTCATTGGAACTGACATATTGACATGTTTTCCCCAAAAGAAGACGAAATAACAGAGAGAGAGAGAAAAAACTATTGTTCTTCCAAAAAAATTGTTGCTGCATTTTAATGATTCTGTTTCTCGCATTCCTATTCCTTAAGTTTGTTATTAAACTCGTATTGGCTTGAACAATCGAATTTAATGGAACCTGTATGATTTAATCGTGTAAGTTAGATATTTTTTCAGAAGAAAAGTTTATCTGCTGAACTACCTTTTCCTATTATTTTAATTTATTATATCTACACAAATCCTAGAATCTATAGAAGCGAGAATATTGGACGTAGTAAGATTCGAGTGATTGCGAAAGGTTTTCATTTGTAGAAATTAAATTAAACAGCTTCATCTGGATTTCAAAATATGGTCAAAAACTTAACTCAACAATAGATAAATTTCTACTTGGGAATGATTTGCAGAACTTCTAATATTGCTTTGGAACTTAGTCAAAAGACCATAAATTTCGGGGGAGGATTCAGTCGATAAAATCGATAGCGCTTCTTATTTTATTGAGCTCGAAATGATAAAAAGCTAAGTTTAACCCTTGCTGGATTCGATCTCTGGGCGTGAACGGATGCAATTTTGGTTTCTTAAATAGATGCATAAAAGATGGAAAGGAGACGCAATGGCCCAGTGGTTAGGGTAGCGAACTCGCGTTCATAGGATCGCGGTTTCGATTCCCAGACCGGGCGTTGTGAGTGTTTATTGTGCGAAAACACCTAAAGCTCCACGAGGCTCCGGCAGGGGATGGTGTCGAACCCTGCTGTACTCTTTCACCACAACTTTCTCTCACTCTTACTTCCTGTTTCTGTTGTGCCTGTAATTCAAAGGGTCAGCCTTGTCACACTGTGTCACGCTGAATATCCCCGAGAACTATATTAAGGGTACACGTGTCTGTGGAGTGCTCAGCCACTTGCACGTTAATTTCACGAGCAGGCTGTTTCGTTGATCGGATCAACTGGAACCCTCGACGTCGTAAGCGACGGAGTGCCAACAACATATATACATAAAAGATGGAATATAATCGATTGAATTCATTCTAGTTTTTATCAGCGTTTGTTGTAATAATTTCAGTGAAACGATCGTTAAAGAGAACCTCGGCATAATTAGGATACATAATCAGGAAAGACTCGACTGAACGAGGTCAATTGGGAGCTCTCCTATTAATTCTTTCTTTATATTGTTATGAACTTGGTCAGGAGCTCTGAACCTTTTCCGGTTCATTTATCCTCTGGTAATATTTTACGAAAAGGCTGCGAACTGGCAAAATCGTTAGCACGTCGGACTAAATAAAATGCTTAGCAGTATTTCTTCTAGCTCTTTATGTTCTGAGTTCAAATCTGAAATCAGCTTTGTTTTTTTCATCGAGATCGATAAAATAAAATACCAGTTAAGTACTGTAGTTTATGTAATCAACTTTCAAACCCCCGACTCTCCGCAAAATTAGTGGCCTTGAACCTTGCAACAGAACGGTGTCCCGTTCGCGAAATGTTTTTTCTCACGAGAGTCCCGGACCCCAGTAATGAAATCATTTGGGATCTGTTCAGTTTGGCTCACAGATTTTTTAATTAATTTTTTTTTTAACTAAACAGTTTGAAACTTCGTACACTGGTGTAATTTCTCACGCAGAACATGGTTTACTTTGAATATTTTCGACAAAATTTCGTATTTTAGAAGTTATTTCGTGTTAAAGTTGTCGTAGTTAGGTAACTTTAACCAATCAACGTGTATCCAGTTGAAGAAAGCTACTGCTGTTTACGATGGTAATCGAAGAGAAACAGCTTCTGGGTCATCTCTACTAAATGTCACCACTGTGTTCTATTATATTTTTTGTTTACTGCCTGTGTTGCATATTACACGCTTTTTTTTTCTTTTTTTTTTTTTTGGTTCTCGCGTCGGAGTAACCTGTAAACATCGAAGAATCAACACCAAGAAGGAAGAAATATTATTTACATATATTTATTCGTTTTACCCAACGTAGTTATTTAAGCCGCAGGACCGAATTTGGGGAAAAATTTTGGTTTTACCTACACATAAAGCGCACCGGTGTTTAAAAGACCTATAGAGCTACGGGTCTGCAGCTAGCTTTTTTTTTGTTGTTGATGGGTTTGTAGTTTCAAAATGCTTTATTTTACAACTATGAGATATATTGTTATTGTTGTGATTTTATCTTATAATTAACAACAAACACATTTCGTCAAGATAAAAGTCTTTATTAGATTAGAAATAACATTATCAAAACATGAAGGCAAAACAAAACAAATATGCTTTGTTTTCATCCAAGCACCAATGTACTGAAGCCGTAGTCTTTCGCGTTGTTCACCAACTGACCTTTCCTCTGAAAAAATCAGTGGAATTAGTCGATCTCCATACACAAATTATTTTCCTCCTCAAACTTATAAAAAAGTATACATATTAGGTACACCTTTCTAAAGCCGCACAGCGGCTTATACACCGGGAAATACTGAAATTGTAGTGGCAGTGACAAATTCACTCGTTGGTTGGTAGTTGAGAGTGTAGAAGTGGCTGTCTGCCAGTAGAGAAGAAAAGAGTAAGGAATGCACGACAACAGAGTGATGATATTTAGTAGAGACGACCCGGAAATTGTTCCTCTTCGATTACTATTGCAAACAGGAGTAGCTTTTTTCAATTGAATACACGTTGTTGATTGGCTAAAATTACCCAAATACGACATCTTTAACACGAAATAACTTTTTAAATACGAAATTTTGTCCAAAATGTTCACAGTAAACCGTGTTCTGCGTGAGTAATTACACCAGTATACGAAGTTGCAAACTGTTTAGTTTAAACATTTTTTTTAATTTGTGAGTGAAATTGAACAGATCCCTCATAGATCTATTTGCATACAGCCAATCAGGGCTCACCTTGACCTTGTTGTCAAGCTAACAAATACACTCTACCAAGTAAACTCAAGACGAAGAACGGTGTTGTAAGTCGACCGATCACCAAGTTAAGCCTGATTTTAGGAGCCAAGTAATTAGATAGATTTGCATCTATACTTCTTATCGGATTTTGCAAAGGCCCCATATGGTAAAGATGTGGATGTGGAAAATGTGGGTAGAGGGTGATATGCTAGCAACTCGCTCTCCTTACTGCTTTACAAAGTAGAAAACAACACAAATAATTACGCAGAGGCCGCCATGGTTGTAACAAGATCAAGAACAACAAGCATTATCAAAAGAGAAAAGAAGCATGGTCATTCCTTACCCAAGTGACCTTATCTTATCTCCCACCACTTGTTATGCGCTCGAGTTCTGACTGACATAAGAAAGAATTTCGCGTCCCGTTCAGAGGGAATGTTGTGAACTCAGTAATGTTTACGCCATGGAAACCGGGTAACTGGTCTGATTTACTCCTACTCTGGAGTTTAAACTTCCACCATAATAAAACAATTAACACGGTTGGGGGTGGATAAATTACCGTTTTAAACATTATTATTTAAAGTTCAAATAACAATAGCAATTTTAAAAAATAGCACTAATAATGTTATTTTAATTATTTATGAAGTAATAAATGACTTGATACCAGAATCAAACAAAATCTTCTGAATAAGACAACTACATTGGCAACACGGTAATTAAGAAACAGAATCCAAGTCGTTGAACACTAAGCGATAGAAAGAAGAGAAAACAAGTACTTTTTACTTTTATAAAATAAACACACGTCAAATTTTCTCTTCAACTTCAGATTTTTAAAACTATGATTGAAAAATATGTACAAACCCGGAATTAGTAAAATTATTTCTTGGGTCGGCGAAATTTATCCCACAGGATACATACATACATACATACATACATACAGGGCCGGCTCAAGGTAGTGGCAACTCGGGGCGCCATGTGCTAGGGGGCGCCAAGGAGGGCGTGACAAAGACAAGGAAATTTCCAAGACCGTCAGCTTTTACACGCCGACGTTCAGCTTGTCCGAGGCGCCAGCAACAGTAGGGCCGGCCCTGAATACATACATGCATATATACACACATCCATTCATACAAACCGACCTGAAGATCGACTTTGGGGTCGATAAATTAAGTACCAGTTACGCACTGGGGTCGATGTAATCGACTTAATCCCTTTGTCTGTCCTTATTTGTCCCTCTATGTTTAGCCCCTTGTGGGCAGTAAAGAAATAAGGAATTATCTACAACAGGAATGTCCCTGTGGTGCGTTTGTTATAAGACAAACGAACGAAACTTAAGATCGTTAAAATGACTGGAGCATCAGAAAGATTGCTGTTCTTGTTGTTGGTACTTTGCCATAGCACAAAGTTGATCTACTGAATAAGATATGAAGGTGAGAAGGAAGAAGACAACATGCCGTAGACATGGAAAGTCTGTTTCTATTTTTAGCATAATAACAAGATCAATCAAAAGTTGAGGTGTGTCTTACTGTATGTAGAGAAATAAATATTGATAGAAGTGAGCGTGTATTCATAGCGTCATATCTGTATATTGTGTCATTAAATATGTAGCATTAAAAGCATGAAACCAAATGAAAATTAAATAAAAACTAAAAATCAAATTTACAGGAAAATGAATGTTCAGTTCATGAATTGTTAAAAAAAATGAACAAGGCTTTTTTTTATGTATTAGCAACAGTCAGTAAAGCTTGAACAAGAAGTGAGATGCGTGTATGTTTGTGTGAGTGTGTTGCAACGTTAGACTGCAAATCAAATCGTTCGCATTGTGTAAATATAAATGACCGCGGTAGCGATGTAGCTGGTCAAAGTGTTTTGCCAATGAGCTAGTCTATGTACAATGAAGGAAATACTGAGATGTTTCGCGATCGAAAAGTAAGATTTCTGAGGAGAAGAGTCGGACGATATGGTAGCATACTTGCTGTGTTCGAGTAGACGACAGCAAGGGACACTCTGACACAAAGTATGCCAAACTGAGTTGCAAACAGAGACCGCTGTTGTACAGGTTGTAATAGAATTGAACAGGAATTGCAAGTGAAATACCGTAAATCTTCGAGTATAATCCGCATTTTTTTACCAAAATTTGAAGGTCAAAATCCCCAGTGTGTACTGTTGTGTTGTTGTTGGTACTCCGTCGCTTACGACATCGAGGGTTCCAGTTGATCCGATCAACGGAACAGCCTGCTCGTGAAATTAACGTGCAAGTGGCTGACCACTCCACAGACACGTGTACCCTTAACGTAGTTCTCGGGGATATTCAGCGTGATACAGTGTGACAAGGCTGACCCTTTGAATTACAGGCACAACAGAAACAGGAAGCAAGAGTGAGAGAAAGTTGTGGTGCTTTAGGTGCTTTCGCTCAATAAACACTCACAACGCCCGGTCTGAGAATCGAAACCGCGATCCTATGACCGCGAGTCCGCTGCCCTAACCACTGGGCCATTGCGCCTCCACATAGTGTGTACTATATACGAGGTTAAAAATGAAAAATATTTTCTAAGCAATGTCCGAGTCTCTATTTCCTGTCCGGCAATGTTCATTCAGACGCATTTTCTGATGTCGGGCGCGAAAATGCCTTAAGCTATGTTTATTTTTCACTGACGTTATTAATGTTATTTCTTTATTTTCTGCAAAGTGCACAAAAAAAGCTAGACGTTTGTATTATGTTATAAATACAATAATAATAAAGGGCGTTACCGTATATACGTTAACAAACGAAGGACGTTATATCGACCTCCTTGACTCAAGTTAGAGAAGGGGTGCGTATTATACACAAGGTTTAGGTTTTTCAGAGGTACAGCCCCCGAAAAATCCCCTGCGTATTATACTCAAGGGCGGACCATACTCGAGGATTTACGGTAGTTGGCATGATGTAAATCTCAAGTAGCTGTGTTCAGCATAGTATGCCAATTCAACAGCAACGTTGTTGGAAAGCAAAATGCTTACTGGAGATGGAGACACAATATGGCGATTTGTATCTATCCATCGAAGACGAATTTCGAGTTATTTTGTTTTAAACTACGCAGATATATATATATACATATATATGCTTACGACGGGTTTCTTTCAGTTTCCGTCTACCAAATCCAGTCACAAGGCTTTGGTCGGCCCGAGGCTACAGTAGAAGACACTTGCCCAAGGTCCCAATCAGTCGGACTGAACCCGGAACCATACGATTGGGAAGCGAGCTTCTTACCACACAGCTACGCCTGCGCCTAATTTTTTTGTGGAAACTGACAAAAATTTTCTAGTGGTTCAGCAAAAATGAGTCAGTTAGGCGAAAAGATTCATTTGAAGTAAATATCCAGTCGTTGTGTCGACAATGTTATAACAAATATTTTCAAAGGTCAGAGGGCACTGGTCTTGGGTTATTTTTATTGTTTTGTTCATGCTGGGCATCCATACTTCACCAGTTCGGTCCGTAACCAGCGAGTTAATGAGTGATGTGTATGTTCTCTCATCGCAGTATCCACCCATGGCAGTGTCCATCTTAAATTTGACGAGTGTAAGAAATTAACTTTAGACGAGAATCGGATTCATGCCTTTCTTTTGTTAAAATGATCGTCATTAAATTATATTATAGATCTGAAGCTGTACACAGCAAGGAGTGTCTGGATTCTCAGCGAATTTAAAGTTTTTAAAATCCACACTAATGCTTAAATTACAGTAAAACAAAGAAGCTGTGGTTTTCTGTATCTTTTTTTTTTTTTCTTTGTAAATTGTAAAGTGTTAAATAGCTTGCTTACCAACCACATGGTTCCGGGTTCAGTCCCACTGCGTGACACTTGCCCAAGGTGTAGAAGGACACCTACCATGGTAAGATCACTGTTCTTTCATGTGATTAGCTGATTAACCGACCAATCAGCATCAAACCATCACGTAACCTTCTAATGAGGACGTGTCCAATCCAGTTCCACCATTCACTTGTTATTTCGCTATTGATCCTGTTGATGTCCGATGTCATCTCAACTGTGTCATTTCGGATTCTCTGCAGCCACTTGATGTCAAGTGTTCTCCTCAAACATGAGAATCGGCAGCTGTCCATTGTTTTTTTCTTCCGCTTTTGTCACTTCATAGTTTTCATATTCGGAGAATAATACTGGCTCGTTTTGCGGCCTATGCCTTTGGATTAACAAAATTAGTGTAGTAGCGAACAAAATGTCATGGGGATACAGTTATATCTTTATACGTTGGATTTTGAACTCTACCAAGAACTGTTTTGCTTTTATCCTTTCGAAATAAAAGCATCAGTAATGCTGCGTCAATATTACTTACTACATTGTCTTAGTCGCTTAACCTCTAATGCAGTTGTAGGAGCACTGTCGTGAAATGTGGTGTGCGCTGGACCTAGTACAGTCCATTCCTCTCCAAATCTAACCACAACTGATTTCTTCTAGACATAGGCAGAGAAAACTCTACATCAGCACAAGACTAGTACTTTATTTATCAACTTCGAAAGCATGAAAGGCCAATTGACCTTGCGGCATTTAAACGTAGAGAATAGAGACCTGGAACAAATACCGCAATGCAATCTATCCGACACTCTAACAACTAAGTCAAATCACCGCTTTATTGTAAATTATATGCCCCCACCCTCACCCAAAATACATAGCCTTAGGTACAAGGAAGAAATCAATAAATATACTAAAATAAAGTTAATTAATGATATAATAAACTTTGCAATAATATGAACCTCGCACTAAGAAGACAGAAAAATCAATATTGTTTATTAGGATTTGAAATAAATGCACACGTCAGCGGTGTGTAACAGCTGGGCGAGTCGAAAGATAGTCGAACTGACGATTCGGAAATATATAAGTTCATCCTAACATCGGCAATAAGTTGTAAACATGACGAAAACAATTATCACATATCCCGGCACACAAAACGCACTTTTTCCCTGAAAAAAAAACTCACTGAGTTAACCTGCATCTTATCAAAGGGTCAGTTTGATGAGAGGAGTTTGACAATCCTCACTAGAATCCAATCTTATGATATGTTACCATTCATATATAATAAATATATCCCACTATTATGTTTACTGCATTCATTGGTATTGTAATGTATTAATAGCGACAAGTGATATGTTTGCAATGGTTTACCGAGACGTGTTATGTTTTGTTTGCTTTATGGTGCATCGACAATGATACTGCCATACAAAGAATTTGAAGACAAGTAGAAACATCTCTGAAGTAGACGTCATTCGTTAGCACTCAGTTTAGTTATTTAACTGACAAACCACACTACGGTACTACACAATGGTAACTAAGCAGAGAAGTCCGTCATGTACATTTAGTTAAAAGCTAGAAGTTGTTGATTTATGTAAAAAGAACACAGCAACCGATCAGCTAAGTGAGATTATTGACTATCACTTAGTGAAAGAACGATTCGTGAACGAAATATACTTTCCACTTTGTTGACTCACAACAATCATATCTCCTTTATATCACTATCTACTGCCTTTAAGAATAAATAGGAAGAAAAAATATAGTCTCTAACGGGATATTCACGTCCAGGTTGTCTATGATAACAGGTCTGATTGATCAGTGCTGACCTGAAGTTTAACAACTACAACTGTCAATACAGAACGTGTCGTAAACATTTAAATGATTTTTTTTTTTAATGACCTCATGAATTATGACGCTTTTATTATTGACGGCTGTACATGCAAGCTAGCTGAGTAAAGCAAGAATGACATTACTGCTTTCTGAGTGCTTCCCCCACCCTTCCTTTTATAACTACTGGAAATAGTCACCAGAATGTGAGACAATATTCTTGGTTTTCATACCTACTGTATCCTTCCTAACAGTAACTTACAGTAATAGTTAAGGACTGATATAGCCAATGCCATTTAAAAAATCCTAATTACTTGAAATGTTCATTTTAGCTGAAGAAAGAAGACGAAATTTCAATGGCAGTTGTTAGAAAAGAAAAATGGAAATAATTCGAAGAAATTAAGAATCTTTTACAGTAACTTGCATACTTAGGGACTGTTTGATTTATGTTTGTATACCAGGAACAACTGTGGACATGTTCCGGTGTATCACTCTTCAACAGCACTGTACGGCCTTACTGTTTCGTTTTCCTGTCGTGTTTTCTGTTCGCCACTATATTCCTCCGCATTACAAATTTCATTTAATTTGTTTCCGCGGAAAGAGCCATTCTAACAATGCGTCTCTGCCCTAACTCTTCGAAACACTTAGTTTAGTATGGTGGCAGCTGATGAAGGAAATGTTCTCTACGTGGCCTGTGTGTTTTCTGTGCTCTGTTTATGTTCTGTTTTTCATTTTGTCCACGTTTTTTTTTTGTGACGTCCTGTACCCAAATATGCATCTATATATACATGTAGATGTAAGTATGTACATACATGTACGTATATATGCATATACTCACATATTATTTGTATTACATACATACATGTGTGTGTGTGTGTGTGTGTGTGTGTGTGTGTGTGTGTGTGTGTGTGTGTGTGTGTGTGTGTGTGTGTGTGTGTGTTTGGCCCTCACTACCGTTTGACAGCTAGTGTTGGGTTATTTACATTCCGGTAAATCAGTGGTTCGGCAAAAAGTGACCTATAAAATAAGTACAAGGCTTAGGAAAAAAAGGTACAGGGATCGATCTGTCCGACTAAAGGCTTGAAGGCGGTACTCCAAGCATGACCGTAGTTCAATGACGGAAACAAGTAAAAGATAAAAATTTAAAAATACGACTTCATTATTCCATCGTGGTAAGGAGCTTGCTTCCCAACCACATGGTTCCGGGTTCAGTCCCACTGCGTGACACCTTGGGCAAATATCTTCTGTTATAGACTCGGGTCAACTAAAGCCTTGTGAATGGATTTGGTAGACGGAAACTGAAAGAAGCCCGTCCAATATGTGTGTATGTGTGTGTGTGTGTGAGTATATCCGTGCAGGCAGGAGCCGAAAATCCTCATCAACAACAACACAAACAAGGAAGATTTTTTCATAGTCCCATGGTCTACGAGTTAGAAATAGTTAAACAGCCCTCAAATCATGCCACGTTGCGTTAATGAAAAATTATCACAGTACATATAACATAGCCGTTCATATACTGTGTCTGAAAAGGATGAAGGGATGGTTACGGTTAGAACGCCTTTGATCATAGGCCCACTCGACAGTAGCGTAGCTAGTGTGACAAGGGCGCGTCCTTCCTGGGCGACCCTTTTATGGATGAGGTACTTTTTGTTCTGCTGTATATGTCTGTATAAGTTGTATTGCCGCAGAAATTCTGTCTACGTCACTGATGCTGTATCAGGCTAATGTGGGTCAAGACAACATCAAGTTTGGAGGACGTGTTCAGGTGTTTTAAGGAAAATGGTCAAACTAAGATTTCCCCCCCACCCCGAGAAAAATACCTAATTGTACTTACTTTAGTCTTACTTGGTCTGAGTTCAATTCCTAGATTCTGTTTTCCCTATCCTATTTATGACGTCGATAAAACAAATATAAAGGCAAGGGAATGGCTGTGTTTAAAATTTTCTCTTTGCAACTGCGTGGTTTCGGGATCAATCGCACTGTACGGTAGGTACCTTGGGCAACTATCTTCCACTATAGCTCCAGGCCCACCAAGTTTTTTGTGAGTAAAGGATCTTTTCTGTTTGGTTTTCATTTTCCAATTCCTTTAATTTCCAATTGACTTCAAATTTTGTGTATTGATGTAGTTTTGTATGCTAATTATGGAAGTGAAATTCATTTTCTCCCATAAACTAATAAATAAATAAAAAGTTAATAACTTTTGCACTTTGGAAATGTTGGGTAATTTTAGCCAATCGAAAGCCACAGACATTATATAGGTACCTGTTTCCATAGTAACAAGTAAAGTATACTTTTATCCAGAGGTGGACTGAGAGTATTAAGGGCCCTCGGGCATAACTGTTTACCGGACCCCTTAGCACTGATTTACTTAACATGTAGAGTGCAGGACCCTCAGAGCTTCGGGCCCTCGGACAGTGCCCAATTGACCGACGGCTCAGTCCGCACCTCTTTTATCCATTTGTTGGTGCCCAACCACGTGTAGCATACCATCTTCCTTTAATTCTTTTATTCTTTTACTTGTTTCAGTCATTTTACTGCGGCCATGCTGGAGCACCACCTTTAGGCAAACAAATCGACCCAGGGCTTATTCTTCGTGAGCCTAGTACTTATTCTATCGGTCTCTTTGCCGAACCGCTAAGTTATGGGGACGTAAACATACCAACATCGGTTGTCAAGCAATGGTGGGTGAAGGGAAAAACACAGACACAAACGTATATATATATATATATATATATATATATATATATACACGACGGGCTTCTTTCAGTTTCCGTCTACCAAATTCATTCACAAGGCTTCAGTCAGCCCGAGGCTGCAGTAGAAGACACTTGGCCAAGAGTGGGACTGAACCCAAAACCATATGGTTGGGAAGCAGGCTTCTTACCCCGCCTGTTTATCTATTATTATTATTATTATTATTATTATTATTATTATTATTATTATTATTATTATTATTATATTATATTATTATATTATATTATATTGTATTAAGGCGGCGAAATACTTAGCACGCCGGGCGAAATACCTAGCAGTATTTCATCTGCCGCTACGGTCTGAGTTCAAATTCCGCCGAGGTCGACTTTGCCTTTCATCCTTTCGGGTTCGATTAAATAAGTACCAGCTACATACTGATGTCGATGTAATCGATTTAATCCCTTCGCCCAAATTTGAGACTTTGTGCTTCCAGTTGAAGGAATTCTTTTTTAGAAACGAACGGATATTTTCAGTTGTGTCTTGGATATTTTCAGCCTAAATAAGAAGTATGACCGCAACCAATTCGTATAACCTTTCGTATATGACAGATAAACTAAAAATCGAGGAGGATGCAGTTATTACTTGCAAGAGAAGAGTGTTATGCCTCAAAGAAAATTATGCACAAATATACAAATGCTGCCGGGAGTGCTACATCATTTGTGTGATGTGGGAAATATTCCATCAATATTGCACAAATGATGTTGGCTTCAATTTTAAAATCCACCCAAGACTTAATCCCCGTGCTATCCGCCCACTGCAAAAATTGAACTCAGGACACATAACAACATTATGCCACAACTACTTTACCTCAATCGGTCCAGTTCTCTTTAATACCATAGCAAAATACGTCAAAATGGAAACGGGTCCCATAAAATTCGAAAGTTCACTGGACAAATTTCTTCAAAAAATCCCGGACCAACCTCCTGCACCTGGATATATCTCCAACAATAATCACTCTTTGCTAGAGTGAGCCATGGTTCCTCATACATGACTAAAAGACTTCACCAGGTGATGCTATTAAGTTAGACAACTTTGAGCACGATTCAGAAAAGTTTCACTGTGCCATTATGCCTCTTTAAAATCGGTTCGACTTTCTAGAAATAGCAGCCACATCACCTTCTTGTCTTCAAAAAGGAAGGAGCGCATTGAATAAAATAATTCTAGCTATTCTATGCCTTAGGATAATGTGACATAGTCATGTCTTTGATCAGAAATAAATTCGCTGTTAGGTTGTTGTTGGCACTCCGTAGCTTACGACGTCGAGGGTTCCAGTTGATCCGATCAACGGAACAGCCTGCTCGTGAAATTATCGTGCAAGTGGCTGAGCACTCCACAGATACGTGTACCCTTAACGTAGTTCTCGGGGATATTCAGCGTGACACAGAGTGACAAAGCTGACCCTTTGAATTACAGGCACAACAGAAACAGAAAGTAAGAGTGAGAGAAAGTTGTAGTGAAAGATTACAGCAGCGTTCGCCACCATCCCCTGCCGGAGCCTCGTGGAGCCTTAGGTGTTTTCGCTCAATAAACACTCACACTCGAAACCGCGATCCTATGACCACGAGTCCGCTGCCCTAACCACTGGGCCATTGCGCCTCCACTCGCTGTTAGGTAGCACGAGGGTATACGACAAACTCTTTAAAATCTAGCAACCTGAATCATTCGGAGATAAATGTCTTTGCTGAGGACACTGGATAACCTGAATGACAAAATATTGTTAATCATTGCTCCTTAGACTTGACGCTATGCTGTCAAGGTCAACTGATTAAAATACAGGAATATGCGGTGTTGTAAATATCTTTTGCTCTACAAACAAATTCGCAGATAATAAATAAATTGACATTTGTGTTATTACGTAGTTTGAATTGTTCAACAGTTTACAAGTCTTACCGAAAGGGTATGTCATTGGTCGTTTCTTCTTAAAATATCTGGCATTTTCTTTTTTTAATCCTTATTATTCAATCTTTATGTTATGTTTGTTTTGCTTTAAAACTGTGGCTTTACTTTACACAAACAAAACGAAAAAAGTTACAACTACTTCAATGACATGGAAGCGATTGGTTTCAGCAATGAGGCATTGCAGCTATTACTTATCCAAAGATTAGCCCTGATAGAAAAGACTTATCAAAGGTTTATAGCTGTGACCATCCCATCTGGTTTTCAAACAGTGCGTCCTGGATTTTGAAAAAATACAATTTACAGTTTTGGAAAATCCACACTAATGCATGAGTGTTTTGAAAAACGTATTATTTATCATTTTGTTAAACACAACTGTGATTAATAAAACAAGGTAAGCGATAGTTTTCTATGTATTTTCGAAATATCGTTTCATCTTTTACGTGTTTAGTCGGACAAATCAATCCCACTCTTTATTCTTTATCAGTCTGATACTTATTTTATCAGTATCTTTTCGCCGAACCGATAGGTTTTGATGAAGTAAACAAACCAACACGGGTTGTCAAGCATTGGTGAGGACAAACACAGCCACAAAGATATGCGTGCGCATGCGCATGCACAGAGATATATATCTTTTATCTTTAATCTTTTTGTTGTTTCAGTCATCGGACTGTGGCCATTCCAGGGCACCACCTTGACGGGTTCTTAGTCGAATAAATCAACTGCAGTACTTATTTTCAAAAGCCTAGTACTTATTCTATCGTGTTCCTTTACCGAACCGCTAAGTTACAGGGACGTAAATAACACAACACCTGTTGTTAAGTGGGTAGGCGGGGGACAAATACAAACACAATCACACACACAATCACGCAACTGACCCTTAGTTCTTTAAAAGAATTCAGCTCTAAATATTTCAGATAAAAAAGCAAGTGATGAATGATAACAGTGATATATCTACGAATCCAGGTAACAAAAAAAAGTCACAGGGGTTTTGTCCAGTGAGGTTTTGTCCGAAGGGATTTTGTCCAGGGGGTGGGTTGTTTGGATCCCATAAATTAATTGTGATTTTTTCCCTGTGACTTTATTAACAGTCACCATAAATTAATTGTGACATTTTTTTTCATCCTAGCCAAAATTGTGACTTTTTTTCCTGTGACTTTATTACCGGTCAGCCGACCAAGAAAATTCTGTTTGACATGATCGTGATAGCCAGTAAAAAAAAAAAATTTTTTTTAAAAGAAAGGAAAAAAATCCGTCTCTGCAGAGCTCCTTCGATTCTGAAAATAATGAAATATTTTTCAAGTGACGAAAATAGACAAAAGACTCTTACTCTCCTTCTGCAAAACAAATTTTCTAAAACTGGATCAAAACAGCCAATTTTGTTGGATATAAAATGAAGCTAAGAAGGAGTGCAATTTGAGAGATTTGGGTTTAAACGTATGACATTGAAAAATGTTAGGTTTCGTGTTTCTTTTTAAATGAGAAAGCAACCTAACTCACAAAGCATACGAAAAATGTTTGTTATCAGCAGGCCGTGATGAGGTTGAGGGACAATTGAGTGAATACAAATAACAAAATGCCGTTGTAAGGTCAACTACCTTACTGTATACTTGTAGTTAATCGAGCAGAACTGTGAGTATTTGAAAATTATTATCGAAACTTTATTGATCACTATCAAATAAAACAAAGTTCAACGTGGTCAAGTAAAGAACTACAACAATTTGGGCGAAGTTTTTGACATTTAACTGTGCAATTTATGCCAAAAACCTTGAAAGACTTGTTGCAGATCAGAATATGTGGCGAAGGATCGCGTTATATACGAGGGTGTGCAACAGTTTGAAGGCAAATTCATCAGCCAAAAGGATTGTAGTGAAACCTACTCTCTCGGTTATATATTCTTAAATGGTTCGCACGGTCGTTTTTTTCAAACTGGTGACCTCCCCCAACGTGATTCTGTTCACGTAGCTTCTCTTACTAAATGTTGACTAAGTGCCAGCTATAGGACCAACCGTTCTTTCAGTTTTTTCACTACAATTATTTCCTGTGTCGTCTGTTTTGTCTTTGACAAACCGACTGGTGTGAGGCTATTATAGTGAAACCTACTCTCTCGGTTATATATTCTTAAATGCGGACGTAGAGGTCGTTTCTACAGGATGAACGTATCATTATTGCCAAATTCAATAACTGAACATTAGGAGAGCATTTCATCTGTGACCACCTTGTCGCTGAATCTGTCTTGGATTGCTCTTGTATCACATCTGTCTACTCTGTTCACTCACCAAGGAACTGATAATGATGAAAGGCAATGTCAACGTCGAATCGGCAGTCAGCCATAGGTACTTTCGTTTTGAGGTATATCTTTCAAGGAAAGTAATTCAACGTGATACTTGGCTTTTGTGCATCTACACATGTACAACTACGCATAATTTAATTTATAAAAGCATGTTGAAAATTTGATAAATGACATCTTTTTTAATAGGCAGCTGAAAAATCTCAATTTTTCATTTGAGTTTCGTATGCTACTTAGCCAAAATGAAGAGCAGCAGGGTAATGGAGGAGAAAGCAATTACTGAGAAAAGTTATTCCTTTCACTATTCTTAGGAGAGGGTCTTCTATCACAGAAGCGGCGAGCTGGCAGAAACGTTCTGAGTTCAAATTCCGCCGAGGTCGACTTTACCTTTCATCCTTTCGGGGTCAATAAATTAAGTACCAGTAGAACACTGGGGTCGATGTAATCGACTTAATCCCTTTGTCTGTCCTTGTTTGTCCCCTCTACGTTTAGCCCCTTGTGGGCAATAAAGAAATAAGAAAAGTAAATAGGCGCAGGCGTGGCTGTATGATAAGAAACTTGCTTCCCAACCACATGGTTCTGGATTCAGTCCCACTGCGTGGCACCTTGGGCAAGTGTCAGCCCACAATGCTCTCCAAGAACAGTTCAAGCACTTAGAACAGGGTTCATATGACCCCTGAGGGTCCAAATAAGATTTTTGGGGGTCCATGCAACAAAATTGTAAATTGGGAATCTGCAATAATATTTTAAGGGCCACAGAAAAAAATTTTGTTTTAGATCAATGTATTGGTATTTATTGCAAGAAACAGCTAGGTTTCTTTCTCTAACATTTTAACATAGTTCAACCTACACAAGTGGACTCTGAAGATAATTGGAGACAATACCGAATTAAACAATGTGTCAAACAGATTATATTAAAAATAAGTTTTTACATTTCATTTCAGTAGAAACCAACAGCAGTTGCTTTGCTCCAAGAACTAAAACGTAACCAATATATATCTCTAAATGAAGAGAAAAAATTATTGGAATATAGTTGAATAGTGACAATGGCAACATCTACATCTCCTGGTTTGGATACATTTGCGATGGAATTAACTACTACTCCCGAAAATACTGAAACAAAGCCATTGGTTGTACCTCTTGTGTTGAGCCTATGTTTGGTTTTGCTGCTACTGTTGGTTGCTGCTTACTTTTTTTGGCGATGGAAAACAGGCAGAAAAGTGTAAGCTATCAAAATATGTTATTTTCTTTGTTTCTCCTATTCATACAAAAGGCTTTTGATTTTAATTTAAATGTGATTTACGGAGATGTACTTGCATAGCAAGTGACTTGATCTGAGATCGTGTGCTGAAACAAAAACAATTGCAGCATGGAATGTGTTTATAAGTCATTTAAATACACACAAAAACCGTTAGATTCACTTCAACATTTAAATTTAATTTGTCAAAATATTTTCATCGCTTTGAATCCGTGACCTGTTCACTGACAAAATTCCATGTGGCATGGAATTTTATCAGTGAACAGGTCACGGTTTCAAAGCGACAAAAAGTATCTTCCATGTCATTCATGTCATTAAAGGAAAAAACAATAACTTTTGTTGGTGAGTGACCAACCAATGACAAGAAATTTTAAGAACTTTATAACAAGTAAACAAAAGAACATAAATTAGAAATGATCTAATTATAAATCTCACAGAGAGACTTAAGCAGCAGTGTTACTATAAAGCAGTTGTATGCTGTCAACTTAACGGGGCAATCCCGATAAAGGAATCATACTGCTGGTATTTAGCAGCATAATTAGATCATTTCTAATTTTTGTAATCAGTGAATGTCTTTTCACTAGAAATATATATGTTTGTGAGAGATTGACTGGCGTGTTCAGCCAGCCGGTCGTGCTGCTTCATGCTGATGACGAGCAATGACTCAGAAACATGTCTCTGAATGCAGGCTAGACTAAGTGGAGGTACTTGTCTCCCCCTCATAAACATAAGGACACAGGAAATGTGTCAAGGCCGACAGGAAACGGTCCAGCTTCCTAGGGCTAAATAGCAGCAGTATGATTCCCTTATTAGGATTGTCACGTTAAGTTGACAGTATACAACTGCTCAAAAGAACATAGATGAATAAGTAAACGAAAGAACATAGATTAATAAGTAAACGAAAGAACATAGATTAAACACGTGAATTGTAGTCGTCTTTTCCCTTATAATTCCTTAATTTCAATTTCAAATTTCTGATCCTACCACATATCATGACAAAATAATCATCTCTCTTGTAATCGTTGTGACCACTATGGAAACCACATGTGAGTGAAAGTATAATTACCTAGATATGGAAAACAATTGGTTTTTCAGCCACGTTTTCTGATAAGTTTGGTTTCAGATGTAGTGGTTAGATGTGCATGATAGTAAACAGATGCAAAAGGAATATGTATGCCTTTGAAGTAAACAAATGAGTGAATGGATTCATAATTAAAAATAATTTATTCACTGGACTTAATTTGTCGTTGGTACACATAATTCTTCACTACATGCAAAATGTTGACAACTGCTACGAGTTGCTAGAAATAGAAACAGGGTACATCTGTAGAAATGATGCGTCATAAATGAATATATGTTTGTGTGTGTGTGTGTGTGTGTGTGTGTGTGTGTGTGTGTGTGTGTGTGTGTGTGTACGTAGTTCATCTGATACTGTAGTCTACCGTGGAACTTCGAACATTGCTCTGGTCTCTGCTGTCGCCAAAACCTGTTGTGTCGTAGAGTTTCCTCGTTTGGCTGCCAGGGCCTTCTCTCCGCTTCTGTCTTGTTGACCACTGAATTTATAAGAATCGTGGAAGCTAGAAGGACAGACTTATTGCAGCAGAGTTTGTACCTAAATAGGTCAGCTCCTGTCCATTTGAACTTCACCTGACATGGCCTTAGGTCGAAGGTTAAAGGGAGATGATCAATCACTTTTTGACAGGACAAAGAAAATCTGTTTTCGCACCTGTTGATCATGGTGGTTTGAATGACCAAGAATTCTTAGATTCGGTTTTGAATCTTGGCTTGGAGAAGGAAGTATTAATTTTTACACAAACTTAAAAAAACTTGAAGTATTTAATATTTTCCATTTTACCATTTTATTTGATTTTTCAAGTACGTTTGTCATAGCATGTAATTGTATCTTATTTGTGTTTCACAGATTTCCTTTTTCCACAATCTGCAAAGCCAGACCTGTAAGGAAAAAAGTATCCATAGAAATTCCTGACAGTGAAATGTATTCAGAAATTGTGGATAGAAAAGTAAATAATTACTATTTTATCTTTCTTTTACCAAATAAGCTTTTCTTTCACACACACGCGCGCGCATGCATGCACACCCTGCCCCAAACACACATACACTATCTTTTTGTGATTTATCCAGTGTACCCTGAATGTTTTTTGTCTTTCATTGATGGCTTTCATTTCTTCTTGTCATTTTCTGTCAGGGATGGACTGAGCCGTCAGTCAATCGAGCATTGCCTGAGGGTCCAGAGCTTTGAGGGGCTCGCACTCTACATGCTAACTCTCTTTCATAGCTATGCTAAGAGGCCTAGCGAACAGTTATGCTGGATGGCCCTTAATACTCTCAGTCCGCCCCTTCTTTCTGTCCTCTCTTTTACTCTTTTCTGACAAGTCATAGTTCATCTGAGCACTGTACACAATGAGCTCATTATTATAAACACATGCAGTGGTTCACATATCAACTCTACGATTTCACACGTTCAACTCCTTCCTAAAGTATTTTTATACGGGGTCTGATCAATAAGTATCCAGACTGCTGCCATAACAATGAAGCTAAAGCACACGGTGAAGCCACTTGAAGCAGATTGACCTTGAACTCTGATGTGCATGCGCACAAAGTTTTAACATTCTAGCTCACTTTACAACAGTGCTTTGAAGGAAAGTGTGTAGCATGTGATCGTTGTATTGACCATGACAGAGAAAGTTGAGCAGAGAATCTGTATCAAACTGTGCCAAAAGCTTGGTGATACTTGCTCAGAGTCCTATGCAAAGTTTTCAAAAATTTTCATTGTTTTTGACACAACCAAAGAGATCTTGTGCAACTGAAACCCAAGCGTCTTTTTTGGTCAACTGTACACACACACACACACACACACACACACACACACACATATATATATATATATATATATATATATATATATATATATATATATATATATATATATATATATATATATATATATATATAAAAGAAAACAAAAAATGGGGCAAGAATGTAACAGGCGACAACAAAACATCCGGATAGTTAGACGATACAAAAAAGGACAGGAAAAAACAAGGAGGGGGTCATTCAGAGCTTCCTATCTTCAGTTGTGTACCAGATTATCTTAGCAGTTTCAGCCAGTTACTACCAAAACTGCTCCAATTTGGCCAGCCCCAAGAAAATCTAAGCTAAGAGCTCTAGATTCCTTCGAAGAAAGCAGCAAATGTAGACGAAAACAAGGACGAAAAAATGTAGAAATTGTATACAATTACAAATACAACCATGTGTCTTTCGACTAAGGACAAATTAAATTAAGCTGGCGTGTGTGGAAGTGAAGCCTTACGGCAGGGACATAGAGATGACAGTCCCCTTCTAATCCCTCTGCCCATACCTCTCTCCTCTCCTTCCACGTGACCGGTGTTCCGCCAAGCCTGACCTTTCTTTCTTGATTCGAGTACCATCCGTATAGTATCTCTTATATTTCTTCCCATGACTTTCATCTCTACGTCTCTGCCTCCAGGCTTCACTTCCACATACACCAGCTTAATTTAATTTGTCCTTAGTCAAAAGACACCTGTTGTTAAAGTCCTGTTGTTTGTATTTGTAATTGTGTACAATTTCTCCGTTTTTTTCGTCCTTGTTTTCATATACATTTGCTTGCTTTCTTCTAGGGTATCTAGTGCTCTTAGCTTAGATTTTCTTGCTACTGGCCAGATTGGAGCAGTCTTGAGTGTAACCGACCAAAACTGCTTAGATAGTTCTATATTTAAGAGATGAGGAATTATGTACATTATTTACACTTACATTTGACAGATATTTGTCCTCATCTTGTTTATTGTTAATACAACGTTTCAGCTGATATACCCTCCAGCCTTCATCAGGTGTCTTGGGGAAATTTCGAACCTGGGTTCTCATTCCTAAGGTATCTTTCGATGTTATTATTATCATTATTATTATTATTATTTTATGTTTGACTTTTGCTTTGCATTTGTACAAGTTGGATCCAAGTCTCACCCAGAGACCTCAAGAGATCTCAAGAGACAACAAGTTAGAAGTTCATGTAGGTGTTATGCCTAGGGTACCATATATTTGGATTTGTACATAGTGTTGTTCTAGAGAATGTTTAAAAAACCATAAGAGATAACTCGAATGAGGAGTCTAAAAACAGAAACAATTCCTATCATAGTAGGTGCCTTAGGTATAATAAAAAAATATTCAGACAAATACATAACAAAAACACCAGGACTTACAAATATATATATAACATACAGAAAATTGCACTACTGGGTACTGCACACATTGTACGCAAAACACTTTCAATACAGTAAACATAAGAGCACCACAGCAAACCACAGCACATACCCAAGGCGCACAGAGCTGCGCTCGGTAGTGAAGTCAAAGCACGTTATAAAAATAAAACTACTGAACAATAATAATAATAATAATAATAATAATAATAATAATAACATCAAAAAATACCTTAGGAATGAGAATCCAGGTTCGAAATTTCCCCAAGACACCTGATGAAGGCTGGAGGATATATCAGCCAAAACTTTGTGTTAACAACAAACAAGATGAGGACAAATATTTGTCAAATGTAAATAATGTAAATAATGGACTGTTAAGATAATCCGGTACTTGACTGAGGATAGGAAGCTCCAAATGACCTGTCCTTCTTTGTATCGTCTAACTGTCTGGATGTTTTGTTGTCACCTGTTCTTGTTCCATTTTTTATTTTATTTTTTATATATACATATAGCAGTGTACATACACTTTTGGACTTATATAAATATAATATATATATATATATATATATATATATATATATATATATATATATATATATATCATCATCATCACCATCATCATCATCACCATCATCATCATCATCATTTAGCATCTGCCTTCTATGCTGGCATGGGTATATATATAATTGTCACTAATTGTGACTGATAGTGCAGGTTAGCAATTAGTGAATGGTTTTATATTGCATATAGCCAGCTTCACAGTTTTATATATATATATATATATATATATATATATATATATATATATATATATATATATATATATATATATATATATATATTCTATAATGAACCCTGAACTAGCCTCATACTGTTCAGAGATAATGATTTACCAATTTTGTAAAACATTGCATCAATAAGTTTAGAAACGATCTGATAGACATGTATGGAACACTGAATATTACTAAGAATATTTCACTTTTTAGACATCCCACTAAATCTGACCACAAGTAAACTACAGCCTCTAAAATGCCAAATGAAGAAACAATATACATACACAAACATTCTAACCACTGTCCAGTCACAATTAATAACCTATTTAGATCAGGAAGTAGAACTGACAGCTCATCATCTGCTGGATATTTTCGACTGTGTCACCTTCCATTATCATAACAGTTACAAAAAGTAATTTTAGTGAGTAAGCAATATAAAAGGAACATTACCCACATAATAGCTGGACCAGGAAGAAAAATATGTTTAAGTTCAACAACATAGCAAGTTCAATCCATCCTCTATAGACGTTGAGGCTAGTTCAGGGTTCATTATAGAATAAGAGTGACTTCCTCCTCCTCCTCCTCATCATCATCATCATCATCATCATTTAATGTCCGCCTTCCATGCTAGCACGGGTTGGACGATCTGACTGAGGACTGGCAAGCCAGATGGCTGCACCAGGCTCCAATCTGATCTGGCAGAGTTTCTACAGCTGGATGCCCTTCCTAATGCCAACCACTTCGAGAGTGTAGTGGGTGCTTTTACGTGCCACCGGCACGAGGGCCAGTCACACGGTACTGGCAACAGCCACACTCAAAAAGGTGTTTTTTATGTGCCACCTGCATGGGAGCCAGTCCAGCGGCACCGGCAACGACCTCACTCGAATGATTTTCTAACGTGCCACCAGCACAAGTGCTAGAAGGCAACGCTGGTAACGATTACGCTCAAATGGTGCTATTTATGGGCCACTAACACGAAAGCCAGACAGCTGCTCTGGCAATGAACATGCTCGGACAGTGCTGTTAGTGCTCCACTGGCGCAGGTGCCAGTCATCGAGTATGGTTCAATTACAATTTCGATTTCACTTGCCCCAACAGGTCTTCGCAAGCAGAGTTTAGTGTCCAATGAAGGAGAGGTTGGCATGGGTGCCAGTCATCAGATTTATTTCGATTTCAGATTTCAATCTTGGTGATAATGACACTAACTGTAGTATATGTTTTCTCAAATTCCAGGGCCTTTTGAGAGGAAAGAGTTAGATATAGAAACATATTGTATCAAACTGGACAAATCTTCAAAGTGTTTATTTATACTGTTGAACTACATGATAATCTTGATTTTTAATATCTTTCAGAAAATTTCAATGAAAACTCCAGTTAATAGCAGCAAATCGATTTCCATCATAAACGACAACCAAAAACATTACAATACCAATTTGGCTTTTGTTGGTGATAATTCTGAAGATTATTTTTCTGATTTCCAAGCAGACATCGATGATTTTTATATAGTACTCGAGAAAGACTCAACATTGTTCCCTTCGACTAAAGAACTAAAACTAGAATTAATGCATGACATTATGTTGGATGATATATCTTTGAAAGGTGCCGATGCCAATGAACACTTTGATGAGGTCTCACCTAAAAATCAAAACAATGTAATTGTTTGATATTGATAAGCCATGTCAAATCACACACCTTATTGGAGAAAATCCAAAGTTTCAGATGCAAGCTTACAGATACATATTCACATTCCTTTGTACATACACAAACACACACACACACACGCACGTGTGTGTGTGTGTGTGTGTGCATATGAATGTAATTGATATATATGGCTGTAAATAGATATGAATGTGTCCTTTCAGGTGATTGTATGTTATCATCAGCTTTGAAAAACAAATAACTTTACTACATAAACTGAATACTTTTTCTCCATTTCAATCATGAAAATATGTGTAAATATATATATCATATATAGATGCATATGTGTGTGTGTGTGTGTGTGTGAGGTGGATTCTCCCATAAGCTTCAACATATGAAGATCTAACTGATAATATCATACCTGTTAGACAATCCACATAGTTGAGCTGTTTTCAGTAGTGAAGGCCAGGACCAGTTACACTTTTTGGAAATTCTAATAACAGAAAATGGGTGCAACAACTTAATGAACACCATACCTGAGGCTTCTCTTTTAGAGTTCTCAGATTTTGGTTTAATTACCTTTGCAATAGCATAGATTCCAGCCCATCCTTGAAGGCTAAATACACATCTTGGGACCAAATCAGAAATTTCTAAGTCCTTGGGCATATACATATATATATATATATATATATATGTATAACTGGATGGGCATTGAAACACCAGTTTGATAAAGTAATGTATGTATGCATGCATAAATGTCTGTACATACACACAATATATATATAAATACATAATTGAAAAAATTGGAGTCAACAAGGAGTACGGCTGGACATTTGTTTTTTAATCGCTACAATTGTTTCCACACAAAGTATGAATGCATAAAAACATATATGTATGTATGTATGCATGTATAAATATATATATATACTTTATTTAAAAGCAGCAGAAATATAACAAAAAGCTGTTACATATATATATATATATATATATATATATATACTTTACAAGTAAAAGGGTAAAGGAATATTAGTTTATTAATGAATTAATAATTAATAATTTTTACCAAGCACATCAGTATGTAAACACCATTATCGGTGAAGAACTTATTTAAAAGTTCTTATAAATTTATAAACATAATTAAGGGATCAGCAACAGTTGCTTCACCACATACCGAAGTTCAGAAATAGCAGCTAAAGTGCTAAAACTCCAACAGATAGCAGTACTTGTGAGTTACAAGTACTGCTATCTGTTGGAGTTTTAGCACTTTAGCTGCTATTTCTGAACTTCGGTATGTGGTGAAGCAACTGTTGCTGATCCCTTAATTATGTGAATATATATGCTTTATTTAAAAGCAGCAGAAATATAACAAAAAGCGGTTACTCAGAGTTTCACATTCCCGTTCATTGGACAGTTTTGTTAAAAAAAAACTATCTGATGAACGAGAACGTGAAACTCTGAGTAACAGCTTTTTGTTATATTTCTGCTGCTTTTAAATAAAGCATATTACTCTACCTCCGGTATTTGAGTACTCTTTTTTCCTCCTTGTTTCACATTTATGTGCTTATGTATATATTCTTTTATTCTTTTATTTTTTCAGTCATTTGACTGTAGCCATGCTGGAGCACCACCTTTAGTTGAACAAATTGACCCCCAGAATTCAGCTTACAAAGATTGAGTCCCTCATTTTTGTTCAAATGCAACAAGAGATTCTGAATTCCTCATGCATTTTTCTATCATTTAAGTTTAAGAAAAGTATATTTTAATTTAAAATTTAAAAATTTATGTTAATTGAAGATGAATATCTGCCTTACTGCCCCCCCCCCCTTGAGATTACAAATATTTTGATGTGACTATTTTTCTACTGAACCAAATCTCAAACTATTTATGCCAAAGTGTAGCTGAGGAGGTGTCCTCTTTAAAACAATAGTTTGCAATTTAGTTGAAAACTGAATTAGTGGTGAAGCTTGGAAGCTGCTGCGATTGACGAAATGGTGGACTTAAGAATATATTCGACCACTTCCATGGTTGAATGATATATATATATATATGTATACTAGCTTAAAAGCTGTCCTATCGAGCGGCTTTTAAGCTAATATATAGCTTTTAAGCAACTGACCCTGAATGTGAAGATCTGCAAACAGATCTCTGACTTGTTCTGAAGAATTTGTTACAATTGCTTCCTCCAGAGTCATATCACAATAATGATCATAATATTCATCACAAAAAATCATGTCAAATAAATCGACGGAAACAATTGCAGTAATAAAAACCAACGAATCCAAAATTTCAGGATTGCAGGTCGGGATTTGGCCCAGAATGTTTTTAATTTAGTCACAGAGTTAGCCTTTAGATTTTCGTTGACTGG
The DNA here is from genome assembly GCF_046866305.1 of Octopus bimaculoides. Taxonomy (NCBI): domain Eukaryota; kingdom Metazoa; phylum Mollusca; class Cephalopoda; order Octopoda; family Octopodidae; genus Octopus; species Octopus bimaculoides. The sequence continues at coordinate 113,730,161 of NC_142932.1, read as the reverse complement.
CACCTGTACCAGTGGAGCACTAACAGCACTGTCCGAGCGTGATCATTGCCAAAGCAGCTGTCTGATTTCCATGCCAGTGGCACGTAAATAGCACCATTTGAGCGTGATTGTTGGCAGCGTCGCCTTAGTGGCACTTGTGCCAGTGACATGTGAAAAAATATTCGAGCGAGGTCGTGCCAGTGCCGCTGGACTGGCTCCTGTGCAGGTGACACGTAAAATACACCATTTTGAGCATGGCCGTTGCCAGTACCGCCTGAATAGCCCTTGTGCCAGTGGTACATAAAAGCACCCACTACACTCTCGGAGTGGTTGGCGTTAGGAAGGGCATCCAGCTGTAGAAACTCTACCAGATCAAATTGGAGCCTGGTGCAGCCATCTGGTTCGCCAGTCCTCAGTCAAATTGTCCAACACATGCTAGCATGGAAAGCGGACGTTAAACAATGATGATGATTATTATTATTATTACAAAAATTGTTATCGTACAAAAAAATTTGTCACAAAAAGTCACGTAAAAAAACTTGCTGAAAACAATCTCAGTAAGGAAAACTTAGAAATCCAAACTTTCAGGATTGTGGGTCCTGTTCGGCCCGGAATGTTCTTAATTTACTCACGGAGTGAGTATGTTATGTTAGGTTATGGCCTCTAGGAGTTAAGTTGAAAAAGTGTGACACACTGACATTCACATTTATTATATTATTATATAATATTCTATTAAGGCGGCAAGCTGGCAGAATCATTAGCACATTGGGCAAAATGCTTAGAGGTATTTCGTCAGGCATTAGGTTTTGAGTTCAAATTCTGCCGAGGTCGATTTTGCCTTTCATTCTTTTGAGGTCGATAAAGTTTGTGCCAGTTACGTACTGAGGTTGATGTAATCGACTTAATCCCTTCCCCCAAAATTTGAGGCCTTGTGCTTCCAGTAGAACGGATTTATTAAAGTTGAAAAAGTGTGACACACTGACATTCACATTTATTATATTAGATATGTTTAATTTTGAGGAAACTTTATTTCAATTAAAGTATATTTTATATATATGTGTGTATATATATAATAAAGAAAGCAAGAAATAAAACAAATATGATAGTGTTCAGTATGTTGGCAACTGGAATTTCTGTTAAACAAAGTTGGGCATCATCTCCCTCTTTCTCTCTCTTTTATTATTACTCCTACTGCCAGCATCAACACTACTACTTTTAATAAAACACCATCAGCTCTCCTTAAATTTCTTTGTCTCACTTTCTCTTTCTCTGTCTGTCTTCACCCCCGCCCTCATCGTCTCTATGCCTACTATAACTCTCACCCCATCATGAAGAATAGTAGGAGTGTCATTGAATAGTGAGAGAGAGGGTCTACGTGTGACACACTGACACACAGAAATTAGTTTTCGCATTTATTATATTATATTATATACATATATATATATATATATATATATATATATATAAGGTACAATGCACTCATAGTTGAAAGCTTTTGTATCACCCGATAGCTTCATCAGAGCTTCAAACATGAAGTGCAATTTTGTATGGGAAAGCATTTGCATTTATAAATACACACAGTAAAGTATTACTAACAAAAAAAGCATAAATGTAAGCAGGAAATGAATTCAGGAGTTTGAGCATGAGAAGCCCATGACAGAAGCATTTAACTGTGTGTGCATAGCAGAAATAGCTAATGAAGTGTATGCCATAATTTCTTACACATACACACATAGTGCTGGTGGCACGTGAAAAACAACAATCGAATGAGGTCATTGCCAGTGCCGCTGGACTGGCTCCTGTGCAGGTGGCATATAAAAACACCATTTGAGGGTGGCCGTTGCCAGTACCACCTGACTGGCCATCATGCTGGTGGCACGTAAAAGCACCCACTACACTCTCGGAGTGGTTGGCGTTAGGAAGGGCATCCAGCTGTAGAAACTCTGCCAGATCAGATTGGAGCCTGGTGCAGCCACTGCCTCACCAGTCCTCAGTCAAACCATCCAACCCATGCCAGCATGGAAAGCAGACGTTAAATGATGATGATAATGATGTATGTGTGTGTGTATATATATATATATATATATATATATATATATATATAAACTTAGATATGTTTCGACCAAAGATTGGTCCAGGCCATGTCTAACTTAATAGCACCACCTGGTAGGATTATCTAAATCCTTTTTACAGTCAAGTTTTGTTTATGGTCCATTCAAGTAGTGAGTTCTTATTGAGTGAGTTGTATCCAGTTATGGGTGGCTTGTCTGGTATTCCTTGAAGAAAGCTGTCTAGACTCCGTTTAAAGCTGATAGGATCCTTTTCCTCTTTAATCAGTTTTGGGACAATGTTAAACAGGGCAGGGCCTGTTGAGGAAAAGAAATTATGTCGCAGTGTACCTATATGCTGTGATCCTGAATTGGGCAGGGGACGTATGGCCCATGGTCCCAGCCTTGGATGAACCTTGAAACTAATGCTCAGGTCATTTGGGCAATGCTGGCGGTATATTTTCCACATCGTACAAATGATGTACAGCTCGCGGCGGTGCTGGAGAGAGTAGAGCTTCATGGATTTAAGGCAGTCCCAGTAATCAAGATCAGTCATGCCTTCAATTCGTTTGGTGAGTGCCCTCTGGGGTAATTCAATCCTCAAGATGTTTTGTTTTGTATGGGGAAACCACAAGGGGCAACAGTATTCGAAGTGTGGCCGTACAAAGGAGGAGAAAAGTGGAATTATGACACCTTGTTCTGAGCATATTATACTCACAGATTACAGGTAATAACAAAGATAAAGATGAGTTTATGAGCAATCAAATTTAAAGTAAACATAAAATGGAGAAATATTGATCAACAACAATTGACTTCCATCAATTATTATTTTTTAATTCAATACAAATAGACTGCATTTCATCTAACAGCTGTTTCTGCTTCCAATGTTATATGGTATTACCATTGATATGCTAAAAAAATAATATTCATAATAGTTGGTAATAAAACCGATCTGAAACATGGAGTTTCATCCAAGTGAAGAAAAATACATACGTAAAAGAAGAGCCAAGAGAGGAAAAGGAAAGGCTGAATATGTTTGAATCATACTATTTTGCTCATGTGTCTCTGGGATGTTGAGTAATGACTAAACTTAAAATAGTAACTGGTGAATTAATTTTTTTCTATTGGGGTAATAGGGTGGATAATAAAAAAAGTAAAAATAAAGGGATACGCCAATAGGTTAAGTAAAAGAGGGAGTGGAGGTACCATAAAGTTTAGAAGTAATCATAATAGATTTTTAATAATTATGTTTATAGTACAAATTAGGGTTAGGGTTAGTTTCTATCATATTAAAGTGCCCAACAATTAATTTCAATTATTTGCTTACTAATATGTGGTAGAGTCCAACCACCTATTGCTCGTAATGGGACTGACCAAGGTCAATGTTTGATATAATTGGTCAGTTAAATTTGAAAACAAAGGGCAAGCTATTAAGAATGTTATATAGGTTGATATATATAAATAATGGTATGGAAAAGTAGTATTTGTTGTCAGGAGCCCAAAAAATGCTTGGGAAATTATATATATATATTAAAAAAAAAAAAACAAGTACAATGCGAAGGAATGAACAATGCCAGCAATATCATTAAAACATAGAGGTATCTGTTTGGACGATTAGGAATTAAGGCGGTTGGGTGGGGGGAATGGTCCAAAAGCTTTATAAAATAGGAGTGTTAAATTAGAATTTATTCTGTAGGAAAAGAATTAAGTGACCTAAATTGGGAGATAAGTCCAACTTCTGAACTAACATCCACAGTATCTACATATATATATATTTATCTATCTATCTATATATATATATAAACAAAATTAAGGGATCAGCAACAGGTTGCTTCACCACATACCGAAGTTCAGAAATAGCAGCTAAAAATGCTGAAATTCCAACAGATAGCAGATACCCGCAACTCACATAGGCAAAACAAGAAGAAAAATAACGAACTAACTAGCCATAGTTAATCATAGACATGTTTCTGGTTTAGGAGTATAAAAACTCTTCATTACCTCATCGGTATGATATTCCTGTTGTAAATTCGACGATACTGGCAAATGTGCATGCACGATCTAGCGCCATCATTGCAGTCGACACATTTTGAAAGTATCTCCAAATCCACATAGGCGAGCCAGCCCATCATCTTCCCCCACGGATTACCATGTGCGTCGCAGGCAGTACCACAGAAAATCTGTGGTTTACTATCCGGGAGTGAATAATTAATTATTACAATTAAAAGGGTAAAGGATTATCAATTTATTAATAAATTAATAATTAATAATTTTTACCAAGCCCTGTTGCTGATCCCTTAATTTTGTTTATAAATGTATAAGAACTTTTAAATAAGTTCCACACCGATAATGGTGCTTACATACCGAAGGGCTTGGTAAAAATTATTAATTATTAATTTATTAATAAATTGATAATCCTTTACCCTTTTAATTGTAATAATTATCTATATATATATCTATATATATATATATATATATATATATATACATATATATATATATACACACACACACACAAACAGGCTCTTTTCAGTTTCTGTCTACCAAATTCACTCACAAGGTATTGGTTGGCTCCCTGTGTAGCACCTTGAGAAAGGTGCCACACAGGGAGACTGAACCCGAAACTTTGTAGTTGCAGAGTTAGCTTCATGACGAACAACACAGCCATGCCTACACTTATAACTTTGCCCTCCAATTACTTGGCTCATCCTGTCACAATGATTGTTCTGACGTAAAACAAAATAATTGATATCACTGGTTTCATAATAATTGATAATGTAATACTATTCTAGTATCAACAATGTTATGAATCTGAATTACAGTAATTAATGAAATAAAACAAATTCAGGACAAATCTATTTATTCACCAGAGTCTGAAGAAGTACAAGTACAACAAATTATATACAAATAACAAAATATTATATATATATATATATATATATATATATATATATATATATATATATGACCAAAAAAACTGACAAAGTAGGAACCATCTTTTTCTTTGGAAAAAAGGAATAGAAATAAGGTTTATTCAACAATTCTCATCAGAAATGCTGTTAACCTGAGTAGGGAGGAATGGAAAATAAAATATATATATATATACATATATATATAAAGAGAGAGAGAGGGGGGAGAGTGGTGTTCAATTGAAAAAAATAAAAAGTAAAACGAAACAAATTGTATTAAAATGTGACTATAATGCAATTTCTCATTTTAGTTCATGAAGCTTTTTCTCTACCACTTCTCCTCCTCCTCTTCCTCCTCCCTTACACACATTAGACAAGCCTACATACTTTTGTTATTGTTGCTTTGCTCTTTTGCTGATAAAACATACCAACAAAGTTTTAAAACAAAATCCTGTTATGATTAGAGTAGTTGCTAGGGAAGAAGCCAACAGCAAACATCTGATGAGATGCAGTAATGTAGTAGCATATTGAAACTATGTTTAAATGGCTGGGATCAGTAAAACAAAAAAAAGTATTAATAATAATAATAATGATAATTAATAAACAAATAAAATATTCACATTTATCATAAACATTGAAAAAAAGAAAAGAAAAACTGAAACAAAAGCTAAAATATCTATTGAAGGCTTTATAAATAGTTCCAGCCATGTGAGGGTGTTTTTCAAGATGAACTTCAAGAAGTTTGTTACACTAGCGACTGATTCTTTCTGCTACTGGTTTATTTTATCATAGATTTCTTTTTATTAATTTACAAATGGAAATTAAAATAAACAATTATAAATATACACAAGGGGAAACTCACATTGGTAATAATGATCTAACTTAGGCACAAGGCCACACAATTGGGGAGCGGGTATAGTCAAAAATGTCAAACCAGTACTCCACTTGTTCTTTCTCATCTGCCCCGGAAAAAATGTAGGACAAACTAGACCCCAGTGGGATTTGAACTCAGTGATCATAATAATAATAATAATAATAATAATGTCTGATTATTAGAAAAAGTAAAATACCAGGAAAAATAGTTTAATATATGCAAATTGATATACTTATATCTTCGAAAAAAATATTTATTAAAAGAAAAAAGAAGATATGATCTATAGAATCTCAAAAGAAGAAAATTTAAAACAATAAAACAGAAAATTTCAAATTTATCTCAACCAAATTTTATGACATTTATTTTAGTGCTTCACATAATTCAACACACACACATACACACACACACAGAGTTTTATTATCTTATGACTCATGATAGTTCTACGGCTATATGGATATGTGAAGCAATAAAATCCATGTAATAAGTATTGGTTTTTCAACTAAAATAACAGAAATATGTTAGTGTAAATTTCTAGACAAATGTCTTTATGTCCATATAGTATTAGAATGAAATACTTTCTTAGTATTCCTGCATAACAAATCACGAGAAATCTTAGATTAAATAATAAAAGAAACGATAATGAAAAATATAAACAAAGATTTTTTGTTAAAGTTCAAAAAAGCAAAAATTTATGACATAATGATGTTTTTGTTTTTTTCTCTTTTTCAATCACGAATGAAAAGTGGAAGAGAGAAAGGGGAGTAGTGAAAAACAAAAATTTAAACTGCTACATAGTTTTCCATGAAATATCTATACACTTCAAATTCAACTAAGAACTTACTCTCATCTTGACATTTATTTAATGAAGAGTTTGGCAGATAAAAAGAGGGTGAAAGAGTCCATTGGAATTGAAAGCAAAAAATAATAATCATAATTGTAAAAATAGACGTATGCAAATGAGAACTTACAATGAGATGAAAAATAATGAAAATATCATATGCATGGCTTATTTATTTCATGTGTTTTTTTGGAGGTTTTTTTTTTCAGTTGAAAAGTTTACAATTAGCTGTATTATTGAATAATTTCTCTGTACAAAGTTTGATTGGGAAACAAAGAAAATAAAAATAACTATATCTGTATGTCCATTTTGTTTCTAACAATAACAGCTGATTCAAGCACCCTCTTTCTACCCACACAAAGCAGCAGCAGTAACATAAGCAAGCAGTTGATAAACTCACAGCCAAATTGTACACATAAATGAGGAGCATTGATTGGACGGGTATTGGGGGATAAAAGTTGTAGGGGGTATCAGGTTAACAAAATTATATAGAATCGGGAAGGAAATTAGAAATAAACTTGTAATGTTCACATAATACTAAGTTTTTTGTTTGCTTTATGATTATATTTCAGTTTTTCCACATTTCACAAAAGCAATAATGACCATGTCTCTATTTCACCAGCAAACATAGCAAATTCTTTCTACAAACAATGCCAAAATATATGGCCTTATTTTCTAAAAATTCACTCAAATCAAGTGTGGCATTAACTACTTTTAGTCAGCAGTGTCGATTGATACAAAAACAAACACTAAATACTGACATTATGGTTACTTATATCAAGACAAAATAAAACTAAATAATAAAATATATCCAAATTAGGAATATAGTCTTGATTTTAAAGTTAACCAGAATTAAAATAGTTTAGTTACACATGAAGGAAGGTGAGCAAGAAATTATATATATATATATATATCTAAAATATAGACAATATTTCAGATATTCAAAATAGAAAGTTAAATGAAGATCATGAAAGTAATGAAAAGAAATATTTGCACATAGCTTGGATCTTGAACATGGCAATCAATAAGCAGTTTCTCTTTAATCCTACTAAAACAGAATTCTGCATAGTTATTTATAGTGCAGCTTTCAAACAAAGACTTATATTTAATAGGGGGAAAAAATAGAACTAAGAAGCTACTCATTAGAATAAAGTATAATGAAATTTTCAATTCAATGTCCAATGAATTAAAATCATTAGAAGAAAAAATTCAAATGACAATTATATACTGCTTCTCAGAATTATAATAGATGGCCAAAGATGCATGACTGACAGACAGGTAGGCTGGAATATACTATAAACCAATTTAAAGAACAAAATTATTTACTATATAGTTGTTGTAAGTTATTTTTGTATCTATCAGAATTAAAACAGTTAAATGAATAATTATTATATCACAGTCAGAAACTGAAGATATCCTTTTTTTTTTTTTTTGTGAATATATTAATTTGAAATATAGAATGAATCGTACACTCAGCCATGTGCAAAAACGAACTATTAGCAATCCTTCATTTTACTTTATATGTTTAAAAGCTTTTTAAAAATAGCCTATAATAAATCTTAATACTTAAAATTGAGAAATAATACATCAATATCCTATATGTATATATACATTAGTTACATATTGTTTAAGCAGTCTCATTATAGTATATCTACCAAAAAATATACATCATTAACACAAACAACGTACTTTGTCTCTTTAAAATCTGTTTTAAATACTTGATTTTAAATTGATTTATTTTGGTTTGGTGTCGGTTAATCATAAAAACATGAACAAAAAATTATTCATCAAAGTAACATTTTCTCAAACAATTTATCAAATTATAGCAAATATTGGCAATATGGAAAATAGATTGAAAAAGATAAAAAAAGGTTATATTGGTACATTTTTTAAAAAATTATTTTTAATATCAAAATGTTATACTGTGCATGTATATGTATGTCATGTTTATGTTTACAGTCTGAAAACTGGGTAGTAGTGTATGTTAATAACCTTCATCAAGGCCAATGCACAATTTCAGTTAATTGAATCATTTGAAAGGATCCTAATGTTATTACAGTACAAAGCAATTAGCAGTTGAACAAAATCATAAACATGTGTTATAATGTCACACATTAGGGCAGCAATTGTACAGAAATAGTCAATTATATTAGTGCATTCTTGAAATGATTCAGTGAGCTTTTAAAATTCAGTCAAGAATCCTGATATTTTTTAATGCTTCGATCAAATGTTTCTTTTTAAAAAGAAATTATCTAAATATTTGCTATAATTCAATTGGTTGGAGTAATTATTAATTCGATTAACTGTTTTTTGGTCATCTACATTCAATAAATTCTAGTTCAATCAACTGTTCGCATAACCATTTATTTCTGTATTACAAAATGAGTGGTGTTTTAGTAACTGAATTTTATATAGGCATTTGCAATAAATAACTAATTGCAATCCTACAATCCACCTTACATGTTCACAGGTTTAACAGCTGAATTTGAATGTAAATGGAAGAATTGAGAAATAAAGAAATAATCAAGATGGAAATCCAGTTCAAAGATCCAACAAGCTGCACTGACCAAAGATGTGTCCCAAAATGACACCATAAGAATATTAAATGCAATGAAATCATTTACACACTCTTATAATTAAGATTTTTGACATGGGCACAAGGCCACAAATTTCAAAAGAGAGTTGGATGTATAGATGAACAAGCCATATTTTACTAAATATTCTGTAATTTCTATCATTTAATGCATTTTTTAAAAATAATTTAGTTAGAAAATATGCTGCATAAAAAGGAAAATAAAATGCTTGCTGATCAAACTAATTACTTTAAAAAGAAAAACTGAATTATTAAAAACCCAACATAATCTATAGATGCCTTAACATTTCTAACCAACTATTCAAAAGTACTCTTTTATTGTGAAATATGTTATAGGCACTTTCTTCCTTTTTCTGACAAAGAATATTGTTACTATATATATATATATATATATATATATATATATATATAGTGTGTGTGTGTGTGTATGTGTGTAAATGGTAATGAAATACAACTATGCTGATGTTGTTTAGCCCTAAGTTGATCTTGATCATACAGACATATGGTCAAACACATTCCATTCACAGCCAAATGAATATTTAGGACTACATTATCGAATGTATTCTTCCTTTATTTAACATGATAGTGTGAGCTTTGAGAGAGATTTGGCTGTTATCAACCAGGGAATCCTCTGTTGATTCCTAATAAATCTAATGAGTAGAAACTGCATTTGTTTGTTTTCCTGTAGAACTGTAAGATATTTGCTATTATTTGCAAGTAGGAAACTAATTACTAAGGTATAGTAATGCCTTGTATATCTGTCATCACGTAGACAACTTCTGAATAAATTGAAAGAAGTTGTAAATATATACACTCACTAGTCTAAATGACTGCAAGTACCACACAGTGTTAAATAGAAAAAAAATTGTCTTTGTGTACGTAGTGTAATTCAATTATTTTGTAATGATGTTTAAATCAAATATATAAATTTCATTTTTTTTTAAATGACAGAAATGTTTAATGCAGAAAGAAAAAAAAAAGGTACATAGAAAGTGAAAAATAAAAACAGAGTAAAGGAAGATAACCTTCCAATATCTCAAAAAAAAAAAGATTTTCAAAGAATACTGAAATAGGAGAAAGTTATGTTAGAAAATTGAAAGAAAAAATGGTTTTGGTACAGATCAACTATAAAACCTGGACTAATTTATCTTACTGCCAAGCTTTTTCAATCCCAAGATTGGAGAGAAAAGGAATGCAGCATTGGCAATGCAAAATAAAATACTAGAAGTTTTCACCATGAAGGCTGAGATAAAGTTTCTCATTTGAAAATAATTTTTATGAAATGTAAAGCTGGAAACCTAAACTATAATAACTTAGCTGAATGTAATTTATTCATAACAGGAAAGCATCATTACAAGAAGCATTAAGAACATGGTATCTAAATCAAAGAACTTCAAAAGTTATAAACAAGATTCCATGTTATGAATATACTAGATTACTGAAGTAAAGAAAAAACAGAAAGGAGAAATTTAAATTAATATAATGGAAGAATTGAGACTAATTAGACAGAAGACAGGGGCTAAACTCAAGGAATACAGTGAATGAGGAAGTTCAGTATGTACAATGAAGGAATCTGAATGAAGAAACCATGCAATATGTCACGTGGACCTTGCACAAAAGATACATATACACATACATACATATACACACACTCATGTAGTTATGCAGAAGTTCAGGCTGTTTACTTTGGCAAGGAAGCAATAAGACTGAATGTCTTTGTGATTAACAGCAGAGATCAAGAAACTACTGAAGTGAAACACTAACTAACATTGGATGTGTACATCTAATGAGGTAGCAAACATATTATATGTAATCCACTTTACAGAATCATGAAATATATTGAGGGAGGAGTGAAATCAATTTCTCTGGGAGACAGAGTTATGTTGATGGATTTTCTCACATGACTGTAGAGGAATAAGGAAGTCGTATCAGTAGAAGCAAAGAAAGATGGAATATTTCCAGAAATGAAAGCATGACTGTATTTTGAAAACTGCCCAGAAGATAGTATTGAAGGGACAGTGAAACATCCAAGGTATAGCTGTTAGACTCTATGTAATAATCTAATAGAAATTTCTATAAATGAATGAAATTGCTAGAAAACAGTAATCTGAATTATCTGTTCATTTACAAGACAAAACACGAAGAAGGAAGAAAAGAATTTAAAGAAATGATAAACTTGTAAACGGAATCATGTCCAGACATGTTATGCCTGTCAATGGAAGCATTCCTGTTGAAATGTCATTTGAATAGAGTTTCACACAGAGAGAGTGTTTTCCTCATTAGTTCATATTCACTAAAACATGTCATTACATAAAAAGAAATTTTAGCTGAAGATTAAAATGGGTCTTGGGGCAATTTTGAAGAAGTTACTTCATCTAATGTGGTCAAGGAAACAAGAATTATCAAATGCAGTGGTAGAAATGAGAAATTAATAAACATGTAAAATAGACTTGAGAACTCCCTTTATGATAGAAAGGTGTATATATGGGAAAACCTTGGAAGTATAAGCCAGAAGATAAGGAGTTCTATATATATCATTCATGGTTACTGAGAAATCCAAGTGAGCAGACAGACCTGACAAAACTTCAATTCCAGAAAATATTCCAAAGTGTAGAAAACACTCTGAAAATAGAAGACTAACTAATGTTATTCACATCAACACTTTATAAATGAACAAAATCATTTTTTTTTTACTCCACTTTCTGAATTATATTATACTCAAAAGAAATAATTAGCTGTTTGATGTGTAACAATATAACAAGCATGTAAAATATTAGAAGGTTATTGATTTTCATCAATTGGTGATAGGAAATTCTCAGTACACAGGCAAGTAATAAGACATTACTTTATGAATCATTGAAACAAATCAAAAGTTGTTAGATTTTAAATTTTCTTGTAATCATCCAACTATAAACAGTGCATAAGATTGTTTTAGACCTACTAATAGTTTTTTTAAAGAACATCTGTTGGTAATTATTGATAATTATCATTAAAAAAAAGTAAGAAGAAATGTAAGAATATTTAATTGATGTCAATGTTTTAATACAATTCAGCACTATACTTTAAACCAAGAATTAAATGCTATACATATTAAAAACTGCAAATATATTATAAAAATTTAACCATAAGGAATTGAAGTCTATGTCTTTGTAAGCAATATTTTTTCTTGTCTATTTATTATTTTCTTTTCTTTAAATTCAATACTAATTCCTTAGAGAATGTCTAAACTTCATTTACAACCTTGGCATCAGTAAGTCAATGAGGCCAGCTTCATTTATTAGCAATATGCTAAGGTGTACACAACCACATATCTGAAGTTACTTGCAATAGTAACTTGGTTAAAAGACCCAAGAGCTGAGAAAAGACTACACAAACTATTTCTATAGACTGGATATTTGGTACCACACAAAAATATATAGTTCGGTTACATTACTGTTTCCATAATTCATTAAAAAAATGTAAAATATTTGTTGCTATTTTATACTAGTTCATATTTGTCTTACTTAGCACACAAATGTTGTTCAGCTTTGTAGGAACAGCAAGAGAAAAAATTAAAACAAGACAAATTGCTTAATGCCATCATATATATTTAGAAGATACTAAAACAGTCCTTTGTTGTTTTGTTATTAGAGAAACACTATTGAATTACCAAGTTTCAGATCAATGGTGATGTTTATTTACAAAGCTATGTGCAATAATTCATTACTTACATTAATTCAAACATGTTTGAACAATAACATAGTGAAGAAAAAAAAATTGTCCATTATGCTACAACATTGTGTGGGCAACACCTTTTGGAATTAAAAAAATACAAAATTGACAAACATGACTGGAAAATTATTAAATAGTTTGTAAAATTAGTGATAATTCAACATAAGGCTTAATTTGTTTATATTCATTTTATTCCAAGGCTGAAACAAGATTGTTTGCTCACAGAAACATAACCACAATGTGTTTGCATGTATGGGCTTACTTGTTTGATGTATATATATTTGCGTGTACTCATTGTTAAACAGAAAGAGTAGACTAGTACACGGACTGTCTTCACCCAAGGAAAGCTACTAAAAACACCTGGCCAGCAGGTGGAATAAAAGTTTAAAGTAGCTAATGGCAAAGGATAAGGGAACTCTTCTGATAAACTTGAGTCAAGATCATGCCAGGTGATGCTGCAATATTTCAACAGTATACAGGGTCCAACATGTAAAATTTAATATTTCGACAATGAACAGTTTGTTTTTGTTTTTTTGTTTTTTTGTTTTCAGAAAATTTTCTTTCATATGTTATAATTGACAACCAGTTCATACATGTAAGTGTACATGTATGGCAAATAGTGTGTAAGATTTAAATAACTGCCATTCAGGCATCAAATACAAAACAAATTAGTTAAAATGTCCAATATAAAATGGGAATTTGAAAAGTTGTATGTGTGGTGGACTGCATCTAATGTTAAGGTAGATTGTCAGTAAATTGAGAAAAGAGGTGTGGGCAACAATCAAAGTAGCATCACCAGAAATGACAAATGGTGTTTAGAAAACAAACTCATTGACAATAATAAAAATAACAACTGCACAATGTGGAAGTGAGGGGGGTGCTGACAACCTTTCAAATAAATAGTTCATATATTTTTGGTATGTTTTATAATTGTTTTTTTTTTTTGAGTTGTTTTCATTTTTTTTTGTTGGTTTGTTGTTTCAGTTTTTTTTTTCTCCATAGTCTTTCCAAATTGGTTTTGCTTTCCCAGCAAAGACATCAGTGGGATATTTGTTGGCTAAATGTGTCAGGATTTAATAATAGGAGAGAATCAGATATTTTTTTTAAATCCATATACACACACACACACACACATATATATGTATGTGCACATCTGTATGCATATATACATACATACATACACACACACACATGTATTTATACACACACAAATAGCTCTACATATATATGCACATGTATTTATATATATATATATATAACATACATTAATACATATATGTTACATACAGATACATATATGCATACAAACATATACAAATACAAACATGCATATGTGTGGGTGTGTATGCACACACATACATACATCTCTACACACACACACACACACATATATATATATATATATATATATATATATATATATATATATATATATATATATACATACATACATACATACATGTATACACCCAAACACACTCACAACCATTTCACACATACATACTGACAGACAGATAGATATACATGCATGTGTAGCATATATATATATATATATATATATATATATGCATGTGTGTGTGTGTGTGTGTATGGTGAAGTGCACAGTCAGATTACCTTCCTGCACTTGATGCACAACCAACAGGACTGCTACTGTTACTACCACTTGAACCTAACATCTGCAATATATTTTTCGTGTACTGAAGCTCTTCCTGCAATAAAATTGATATTCAAATATTAAGAGTTGTTAAATAACCATGTCTAATAAAGAGAAATTACATAATAATTGGATAGAATATTTGTATAGATTATATCATCACAATCATCGTTTAATGTCTACTTTTCCATACTTAAATGAATCAGACAGAATTTATTGAGACAGATTATTTTTGTGACCAGACGCCTTTCCTGTCACTGACCCTCACCTGTTTTCAAGCAAGATAATATTTCCCCGTAGCAGGTCATGTTTTTCGTGGAAGAGTAGAAATAAACTAGAAATAAACAGCCTCGCTTCTATGACAAAGAGGTTCATTAATAACACCACACATACACACAAATAAAGGGCCTCTTTAAGTTTCTGCCTACCAAATCCACTCACAAGGTTTAAGTCAACCCAGGGCTTTAATAGAAGATAGTTGCCCAAGGTGCCATGCAGTGGGACTGAACCCAAGACCACATGGTTGGGAAGCAAGCTTCTTAACTGCACAGCCAAACCTGTGCTTATACACACATACATACTTATGATGTATATACATATATAAATATATATATATACATGTATATATATATATATATCATCATCATCATCATCATTTAACGTCCATTGTCCATGCTGGCATGGGTTGGACAGTTTGACCACACGTACACTTTCTATGCTGCCATGTGTTGTGCCAGTTCATCATGGTCTGGATCATTTTTTCTTATTGGGCACTGCCATGTCCATGTATTGATGCTTGCACATGTTGTTTGGCTTGCTTTCTATGACTGATGCACCAACATTAGAGATTGAATAAAAGGACCTCAGAGCCCTATGCATTCACAGCTCAGTTTGTTAACACAAACACATGAAATCATGACAGGAAGGGCATCTATCCACAGAAACATACAAACAAAGAAGGAAAAGCAAGACTTGTACTCTATCAGCAATACCAATGTCTCTAAGCAAAAGTGGCATATAAAAAGCACTATTTGAGTGCGATCGTTTCCAGCTTCGCCTTACTGGCACTTGTGCTGGTGGCATGTGAACAAAACATTGGACTGACTCATGTGCAGGTGACATGTAAAAAGCACCATTTGAGCGTGGCTGTTGCCAGTACCGCCGGACTGGCCCTCGTGCTGGTGGCACGTAAAAAGCACCCACTACACTGTCGGAGTGGTTGGCGTTAGGAAGGGCATCCAGCTGTAGAAACTCTGCCAGATCAGATTGGAGTCTGGTGTAGCCATCTGGTTCGCCAGTCCCCAGTCAAATCGTCTAACCCATGCTAGCATGGAAAGCGGACGTTAAATGATGATGATGATCTAACTGTACTGAAAATATGCTCGGAGCAACTGGGACAACAAGAAGAACTCATATGAAAAGATTTACAACACCTAATGTAAACATGGAAAAATGGCCAACAGATTGAATGCAGACAGGATGTACTCACTCTAAATTCATCTCTTCCATGTAGAGATTTAAGTTTTTCTTGTAAGATCTCAATAAATTCCAGCTGTGGTTGTTTACAGTCTTCAAGAGAACGTGGATGATCAGTAAGAATAGCTAACAAACATGCCATAAGATGTTCATGGAAAAGGGAATGGTCTTCACGCAGATGTCCAATCAGTTGCTCCAACATACCCATATCACACAAAGTCTCTGTAAACAAGTAGAATCAGATAAATTTGAAATTACATTTTTTAAATTAAGAAAATGATGAATTTAATTAAATTTTTAGTAACACTATTTTTTTTTTACATATGAAACTAAAGCAAAAAAATAAAGAAAACAGAAATCATAGCTGTTTAAACAGGTCAAATTTAAGACTGAACTAAAAAAAATAAAAAATTCGTTTTTTTTTTTTTCCTCCCTTGGTGCAAGTGAAATATTCTATAGAGGCACATAAAAAGCACCATCTGAACGTGGCCAATGCCAGTGCCGCCTTGACTGGCTTCCGTGCCGCCAGTGGCATGTAAAAAGCACCATCTGATCGTGGTCAATGCCAGCTCCTCTGGCCCCTGTGCTGGTGGCACGTAAAAGACACCCACTACACTCTCAGAGTGTTTGGCGTTAGGAAGGGCATCCAGCTGTAGAAACACTGCCAGAACAGATTGAAGCCTGATGCAACCTCCTGGCTTCCCAGAGCCCAGTCGAACCGTCCAACCCATGCCAGCATGGAAAACCGACGATGATGATGATGATGAATAATTACATAGATATACAAAAAACACCCCCAGCTAATATTAGTTTGATATTAGATAATCCAAGGGAATTAACTCAGTAATACACCGAGTCAACTAACAAAACGTTATGTATCGGTTTCTGGAAAGCAATATAGATATGGTCTATTACAGATTGAGAGCTTAGCTTCCTATCAATCAGAAGTGATAGAATTCACTTCATAATGCAAAAAGACATTAGATGCAGTTCATTACAATCATGAATATAAAATACAATACTTGTGAATGTAGTTGTTCTAATTTTGCTTTTGTAATAATTTCCAATAAAATTTTCATAGAATGCAACAATAATTTTTATTTGAAAAACTCTTTAATTTTACAAGTACATGTATTTAGTTATTTTTATTACTTAAATCTGTTTTAGGATTTACATCACAGAAACTTAAAATCCACACAGTTAAAATTAAAAAGGCCCATTCCACAAAGATCATGGTAGGCAGCAGACGTAATAATCTGGTCCAGAAGTTGGAATTGCAACCTCATGGTTCTAGGTTTGAACCACAGAATCTTGAGTACAGCTTGGAGTTGGACTCAGGAGTATGGAATTAGGTAAATGGAAACCGTGTAGAAGACTGTCATATATGTATGCAATAACCTTCACTGATGTACAAGATCATAAAAACAGAAATACTGGTCATAGACTCTTGCTTCTCACTCTCAGTCATGTAGTAATTAATGTAGTAATTAATCTAATGGAAACTTGTAACTAGCAACTTTACTGTTCATCAATTTTGATACGAAATTTTTAAAACCTAAGAAATTTATGCAAAAAAAAAAAATCTAAACATAATACAACAATTAAAAAAATCACCTCTAAAATTGGAATACTATAATCCATAAAACCTACCTTTCACTGCAGGCTTTTGGTTAACAATATTCCGCAACAAGAAAGCAGATTTTATTTTGAGCTTTTCAACATCAGCTTGCATAGCTCTCATCAAGTAAGAGAACCCATCTCTTTTGATAAAATTATCTTGTGCTGATGGTTCTTCTCGGCATAAACCTGTTGTAGATAAGAGGAAACCATTCAATAGCAATGCATTTTTTTTTATACATATATATATATTTTTTATTTAGAGTTATGATGCTTCAATCTCTCTCTTTCTTGCTGTATGTACATACACACACACACACACACACAAACTGTCATCTCTTTTAATTGAATAAATGCACAAGAGCAGTGACAGTCAATAGTAAGATTGGTAGAGAATCAGACAAAATAACTTGTGGCATTTAGTTAAATTTTTTAATGTTCTGAGTTCAAATCCTATTGTGATACATGTTGAATGTAAACCTCTCAAGACTGACAACATATATACTGGGGTGAGTGTAAATGACTATACTCTAGAAAATGATGCCCCAGCACAGTTATAGTACAAGGACTTAAATTAAGAAAAAAGTGCACTGGCTACATGATGAAGAAATTCACTTTGCCAATGTGGTTTGAAATTCAGTTCCATTGTCGAGTACCTTCAGCGAGTGATTTCTATTTAACTTCAAGCTGATGAACGACATGTGAGTGAATTTGGTGGATGGAGACTGTAGGAAGCTTGTCATACATGTATATGTATGAACAAGCTAATTTTTGATTAACAGTATTACCATATCTCTGTAGAGTTAACCTTGAGAGACATAGCTCCAATCGATCTAACACATTTAATAACAAATTAATGATGGCAATATAGCTTGAACACAGCTTAGATACAAGACTTAGAATAATTAAACTGTTCCACAAAACTAATGTCATCTTTTTGAGCATGGCCGTTGCCAGTACCGTGTGACTGGCCCTCGTGCCGGTGGCATGTAAAAACATTCACTACACTCTCGGAGTGGTTGGCGTTAGGAAGGGCATCCAGCTGTAGAAACTCTACCAGATCAGATTGGAGCCTGGTGCAGCCTGCTGGCTTGCCAGTCGTCAGTCAAATCGTTCAACCCATGCTAGCATGGAAAGCAGACGTTAAACGACGATGATGATGACGATGAATACATTAAATGTGTTAATTATATCTCAACTATTGTTGTTTTATGTGGATGGTGTCCCTGAGCAATTTATTTCACTAACGTATATTATAACTACCTTAAATATAATAACACTAACTTTATTTAATACTCTTTATTAAGTCCACAGAGCAGATAAACTGCTAAATAAGATAAGCTAGAGCAATATAAGTGTGAAATATGTCTCCAAGAGAAGCTTTAACAGATCACTCAGACTATACAAGTTGTAGCAAAGTATTTCCTTGAAGGATTAAAAAACACATTGGACAAGCTGATAGCAGTTGGAACACCTTTGGTTATTTGATAAAGATTGAATTAGGGTAAAAGAACAATACATTTTAAGTAGTGACAGCCTCTATTTGGCAGATAAATGGGCAACTTTAAAAACATATCAACTCGTTTGAGCTGTTCCAACATTTTATAATGTAAGAAAAGAAGCCTCTTACATGAAATAGCATGCAATGCCTTGATACGGACACTGGTAGTAGAATCATTGTCCAATACATCCATCATTGTGTTGAGTAACTCAGAATCTAATACTGCCTTCTGACAGAATGGGTTATTTTGAACAAGGGCTGCAATAAGGTCGAGTGTCCTCCAGCGTAATTCTGAATTAGGATCATGAAGAAGACTGGGCAGGATCTCAAAACCTCCAATTTTAAAGAAATCTAGAATAAAGAGAAAACACAAAAATATGATGTAATTATGATTCTCAAACAAATTAACTAAAAAAGATATTTTCAAGATAAAAGAATTCTTAACAAAGACAAAAAAACCCCACCCAAACGGTCAATGACATCAATCCCAAGTACCTGACGAATTCTTTATTTTATATAGACAGTAAGCCTCATAGGTTATCTAACTTTGGAAATGCAGGATCAACTACACCCACCCAGGGTATATAGGATGAGTTACACTGCATCTACAAGGATATAATATGGATTACAGTTGGCTTCAGCTGGCCTCTACTCCTGATTATATTTGTACCACTCCCAGAACATTTTATGCATTTACCCTGGGCAATGCCCTTCTCCATGGGTGCACAGTGCATTCCCCACTACTGTGGACTTGGTTGATCTGTTGACTTGTGGAGCTTATGAGCCTTCATAATATACTTTGATCTCTTATGTTATTTCAGTGTTTGCGTATTCACAGATATACACACGTGTATATGTTAATGCACATGTGTGTATATTTTGATGTACATGTAGAGGTTTTTGAGTGTATATGTAAGTATATATATATATATATATATATATATATATATATATATATATTTAATATGTGTATGATTGTATTTTGTATGTATATACAGATATACTCTTTACTCTTTTATTTGTTTCAGTCATTTCACTGTCGCCATGCTGCAGCACTGCCTTTAGTCGAGCAAATCGACCCCAGGACTTATTCTTTGTAAGCCTAGTACTTATTCAATCGGTCTCTTTTGCCGAACTGCTAAGTTTCAGGGACGTAAATACAACAGCATCAGTTGTCAAGCGATGTTGAGGGGACAAACACAGACACACACACACATATATACGACGGGCTTCTTTCAGTTTCTGTCTACTAAATACACTCACAAGGCTTTGGTCGGCCCGAGGCTATAGTTGAAGACACTTGCCCAAGGTGCCACGCAGCGGGACTGAACCTGGAACCATGTGGTACATAAGCAAGCTACTTACCACACAGCCACTCCTACTTTACTCCTTTTTATATATTTGTGTATGTATGTATGTATATTATATTTTATATGCATATATATGTATTGTCTTACACTGGATACTGAAGTGCAGTATAGAACCCATTACTCAGCCCAATTTTGGCTGCATGTCACACTTTACTGTGTCCCTTTTTTTGATACATATACATCATCAAAATACATATGCACAGGAGTGGCTGTATGGTGAGAAGCTTGCTTCCCAACCACATGGCTCCAGGTTCAGTCCCACTGTGTGGTACCTTGGGCAAGTGTCGTCTACTATAGCCTCAAGTCAACCAAAGCCTTGAGTGGATTCGGTAGGTGGAAACTGAAAGAAGCCTGTCAAATATATATATATGTATTTGTATGTTTGTGTTTGCCACCTCACCATCGTTTGACAACCAAAGCTGGTGTGTTTACGTCCCTGTAACTTAGCAGTTCAGCAAAAGAGACCGATAGAATAAGTAATAGGCTTACAAAGAATAAGCCCTGGGGTCGATTTGTGCGACTAAAAGCAGTGCTCCGGCATGGCCGCAGTTAAATGACTGAAACAAGTAAAAGAATATATATCATTACTGTTCTTGGCTCACATGGGGCAGTTGGAATTTTGTTGAGGCAGGTTTTCTACAACCAGAGGTCCTTCCTGTCACTAACATTCACTGTTTCCAAGAGAGATAATACTTTGCTATAACCAGACATGTTTTTAAGGAAGATTGGGTATGAAGTACAACAATGTTTATATATTAGAACAAATATAACAAGAGCACTCAGAGAGCGCAAACCTCCACCAAGGCAATACCAACGTCCTCTCAATGATTAGCCAGAGATGATTTTTAAAACGAGAATATCTGAAATAAACTCGACTGTTTTCACAAGTATGAATACTAAAAATGAACCCGACCACTCTCAAAACTTAAGTAAAAAAACTGGAAAAATAATCCAGAATCTTTGTCCGGTACCTGATCAATCCCAATGGTAGTCATGGAATGTGAAGGTGGCTATAGAAAATTTAGTAACAGCAATAAATAGCTTTTCCTTATCTAATACAAGCCAAAGTTAACAAATTCACCATTCAAAACAGTTACAGCCTAAAGGGAGATAATTGAGAAAGACTTGAAAGTTAACATAAGCTCGTAATCACGTAAAGTAAATATAACAAATAATCCAGAATCCTTGTCCAGTGCTGAATCGATCCCAAAATCTAATCAGTTCATGCCAGTCACAAGGCCAAACATTCCTGAAAGTTTCATCCGAATCCATCCAGCAGTTCTTGAGCTATCTTGTTCATGGACAAACAAACAAATGTAACTGAAAGCAATACTTCCGCCTTCGCTAAGGCAGAGGTAATAATTGTTAATCCAACAAAGAAAACCTCTCTGCAATTGCCAGACCTGCTAAAAATATCAGCCAAATACCACCATATCATTTTAAAATACGGAGAGGACACTTTCAATAATGAAATCAGTCCTAGATATCATTAAACCATTTGATACTAACCCACCGGAGAATGCCCTTCGTTCTATGATAGAAACTTCTTGTTTTAAGAATTATCTAAATTTTAACCTTCCAGCAAAATTTTTGTTAATTTATATTCCAAACTTCAGCTAAGAATGAGAAAATTATTTTACAAAATTCAGCATTAATTGTAAAAAAGGAAGGGTATTTCAATAAAACTTTGGAAAGGAAAGGGTTAAACTGATGGGTCAGGGCTAAATAACAGCAACAGTAATGACAATATGAAAACAGTATTAGTTCTTATCAATGCAAAACAAGTAAAAGTGTAAATGTATAAGAATTCAAATTGGCAGATGACAAAAGCAGAACTCAAGAGATGAAGGCAGTTTTTTTTACATATTTGATAACAGAGCTACTTTGTTCAACTGAATTCAAAAACTCTATATAGTTTCTGTAGAAATAGTGGCATCAAATTTTGGCACACGGCCAGCTATTTTGGGGAGGAGTAAGTCAATTACATCAACCCCAGTGTCTAACTGGTACTTATTTTATCGATCCCGAAAGAAAGAAAGGCAAAGTCAACCTCAGTGGAATTTGAACTCAAAATGTAAGGACAGACGAAATGCCATGAAGCATTTTGCCTGGCATACAAATGATTCTACCATCTTGCTGCCTTAGTTTCTGTAGAAATATTTATTGAAAGTTCCTAAACTTAGGATAAGGTGCCATAGCCATGAAAAGGAAAGAACTCTTAGCATAAGAAAAATGAATTGAATATCACTTACCAATTGCAAAATCTATATATTCACACCATTCAAGCAATTCTTCAAGAGCAGCCTCCTTGTCATCATCTTCATTTTCACTATTTGGAGACTTTAGAATACGGATACATTCTTTCATACGCCTAACAGGACTCTCAGTCAAGCTATTGAGTGCTCCTTCCAGCCATTCACGATCCTAAAAGATAAAGAAGACAGAAAAATGGTTAATCAAAATTAGATTTTATTATTTATATCTTTAAATAGAAGCAGCTATCTTTCTGATTTATTCAAAGAGACTATTAATATTCAGGTAATTCATAAATGAAATTATTATGAAAGAAAGAAATCATAAATAAACGACAACAACGATGATTTCAAACTAAATTTAAAATCTTTTATGTCAAAATCTATACTAGTTATATAAAACATTGAAAAAATGTAATTCTGTTTATGAAATGCTTAAAGCAAAGTTGTAATGCATTCAGTTTCATGAACAAATTATAAAATAAATCAGAATTTGTTTCATAAGACCAAAATATTATTTGCAAAAAGGAAATATTACATTTTTTTGTATAGTCTTCAATAAGTTTCTCACCTTTTTACAAACTTACCCTCAATATATTCTGAGTACTGGACCCTCAAAAGGAGAATATTAACTCTCTTAACCCTTTTCATACCAACCAACCAACCAAGGACTGCCTTAGTTTCTTTCTTCTTTTTTTTAAAATAAACTTCTTGTTTTAAATTAAAACTTTCCATCAAAGTTTCATATTAATTTGTCCCAAACACTAGCTTAAAGGAGTCCTTTTTACCTGCAATTTTAGGGAAGGAGTAAGTTGATTACGCCAACCCCAGTGTTCAACTGGCACTTTTTTTATTGACAGATAAAGCTGACCCCAGCAGAATTTGAATTCAGAGCATTGAAAGACAGAAGATACGCTACTAAGCATTTTGTCTGACACCTTAACAGAACTGTCAGCTTGCAACTTTACACCAGCTTAATAATGACAACCTTCATCATCATCATCATCATCGTTTAACGTCCGCTTTCCATGCTAGCATGGGTTGGACGATTTGACTCAAATTCTTCATTATCTTTTAAATGAATTGAAACAAAGGCAATGCATTGCAACAGCAATATGGTAACAAAAATCATTTTGTAAGGACACTCAAAAAACTCTGCTAAACAGTATGGATTCCTTACCAGATTCTTCCTCTTACATTTTGAAATTACACTAATTCAAATTGGAAATTAAAAAAAGAAAAGCTTTTTTTAATTTTTTTATTTTCCACTAAAGCAGTACATTAAATATAATCAATCCACACATATGCAGTATAAAAGATTGCAGCCAGCAAAAGACTAATCCAGTATTGCAGAGACTACCTATTTACATCATGGAGAACTGTAAAATCATCATCATTGTTTTTACATGTGCTTTTTCTATAACATGGACTGGACAAGATTTCTTGAGGCAGCATGCTATGACCAGATGCACTTCCAGACTTGTTTTTCAAGCAAGGTACTTTTTCACTGGTCTTTCATTGAAACCACAAGGTTCAGTTATACATGTTGCCAACTATCACTGTCCTTTATCACCTCCTTTGAGATCAGACTTCACCACTACATTCTAGGTTTCCCTCTTTCACGGATTCCATCAGTTCATATACTGTATAAGTCATCCAATTGCACATAAAATTATACTTCTTATATACTACTGACTTTATGAGCAAAGGTTGATAAGTTAATTGATATAAATTAATGATAATCAATAATGATCAATGTTGATGATTAACACATAAAGCGTGACGGGTCACAATCGTGGCCATCAGGCACAGGTCGACAGGCCACGATCATGACTCAGATAGATGCATTTAATTTATGGGCGTTTGTTGGGGTCTAATGTCACTCAAACACCCTTTTGAGTTTTCTAGTTTCTAATTCAGTTTCTTTTATATGTCCTAAAACTTCTGCAGTTTTTTTTCATTAGATTATTATTTGTTTCTTTAGGTAATGCAATAAATTTGTGTTCAAAAAAAAATTACTTAAAAAACATTTATATACTACAAAAGTTATTAAATGCAAAAGGGGCATTACTTCTGCTTTCTTTCTTCCTATCAGCCCCTTCACACTTACTTTGCTCATTCCACTTTTCGTTCTTTCATTCCCCCTCCTCTCTCCTCTTTCACTTCACTCTGTCCCTTCCATTTTTTTTTCACCCCTCCTTAATTCTTCTATCCCTCTGCCTCTATCTCTCTCTTCTCTCCCCACGTGACCAGTGTTCTGCCAAGCTTGACCGTTCTTTCTTGGTTCAACTACCATACGTGCAACATCTATATTCCTCCTTGTACCTGTCAAATCTTATGCCCCTGTTGTAAGGCTTTACTTCCACACATGCCAGCTTAATTTAATTTGTCCTTAGTCAAAAGACGCCTGTTGTTATGTCCTGTTATTTGTATTTGTGTACCATTTCTCCGTTTTTGCCGTCCTTGTTTTCGTATACATTTGCTTGCTTTCTTCCAAGGAATCTAGTGCTCTTAGCTTAGTTTTTCCTTGGGGCTGGCCAGATTGGAGCAATCTTAAGTATAACTAGCCAAAATTGCAAAGATAATCTGAAACTTGACTGAGGAAAGAAAACTCCAAATGACACGTCCTTGTTTTCTTTGTATCGTCTGTCTAAATATAGCGGTGTACGCACACTTTGCCCCCCCCCCCTCTCTCTCTCTCTCTATATATATATCTATATATATATATGCATATGTATTATTTTTCACCAGTTTCAGCTCGAGAGCTGCCGCCATGCTGGGGCACTGTTGTTAGCTTTGCAACACTTTCACTAAACCTCTAATATATGGCATTTGATGAATGAGGAAGTTTGACATTGTTGACATTGCTGCCCTCATCTGCATTTCTTGCCACAAGGTAGGTTCATCCGGAACTCTTAACAGGAGATTCAGTTTTATTTTGAAGATGCCTACATCCACCCCATGTAGGTTCTCTCAGGTTTTGAAAGGAGAATAGTGCTGCTTGCATGGGTTAAACAGAATTTGTTGACGCAGATTTTCTCCTATTTCCTGTTATCCACACTCACTTGTTTCCAAACAAGGTAATGTTTCCTCATAGACAGACATGTTTTGCATGAACGACTGGAAACAACATCACATGTATAGCAGTGATGCTCGTTTACAACCAACATATGATGTCAACACAATAGTATACACAAACACACATAAATATATATAATAGACTTCTATCAGTTTCTGTCTACCAGATCAACTCACAAGGCTTAAGCTGGCCCAGGGCTATAGTAGGAGTGTATGTACATATATCATCATCATCAAACGTCCGCTTTCCATGCTAGCATGGGTTGGATGATTTGACTGGTGAACCAGATGGCTACACCAGACTCCAATCTGATCTGGCAGAGTTTCTACAGCTGGATGCCCTTCCTAACGCCAACCACTCCGAGAGTGTAGTGGGTGCTTTTTACAAGAACTTACTGTGATACAGAGAGAAAGAGAGAGTGAGAGAGAGTAAGAGAGAGTGAGAGTGAGTGTGTGATACACACATCATCATCATCATCATCATCATTGTTTAACGTCCACCTTCCATGCTAGCATGAGTTGGACGATTTGACTGAGGACTAGTGAACCAGAAGGCTGCACCAGGCTCACACACATATACACCAAGAAATGAGGTGTTCATGGTTGGAATGCTTTTGGCTACAGAATTAATAACAGCAACAAATTCTACCATCCATCTACTTCGACTGAATATTAATGGTAGCACAGCATCATTTTATAGTCCAGAGTTTGAACACTAAAATTCCAGCTATCCACATCTGACTGTACAGAGCAACTGCAGTCAAGTGCTGAAATGAAACGAAGGAAGTCACACAGATTTGTGAAAGCGTATAAAAGTTAACAGGACCATGGGCAACAAATTCTGTCCATTTTTCTTTTCTTTTTATAACAATAGTTCTCTCAACTGAAATATATATTGCAGATGAAAAGAAATTTAAGAACCATTCTAAATAATTATTAGTCATGGCTGTGAGGAAAGAAGTTAGTATTCCAACCACATGGTTCCAGGCTCACTCCCACTGCATGACAACTTGGGCAAGTGTCTTCTACTATAGCCTCGGGCTGGCTAAAGCCTTGAGTGGATTTGGTAAATGGAAAATGACAGAAGCCCATTGTATACACACACACACACACACATATATATATATATATATATATATATATATATATATATATATATATATATATATATATACAAACACATACATATATATCTCATCATCATCAGTGTTTAACGTCCACTTTCCATGCTGTCATGGGTTGGACAGTTTGACTGAAGATTGGAAAACTAAGCGGCTGCACCAGGCTTCAATCTGATTTGGCAAGGTTTCTACAGCTGGACGCCCTTCCTAATGCCAATCACTTCGAGAGTATAGTGGGTGCTTTCTACATGCCACTGGTGCGGGGGCCAGTCAGGTAGCACTGGCATCGACCACACTCAAATGGTGCTTTTTACGTGCCACCAGCATGGGAGCCAGCCAGATGGCACTGATATATATACACACACACTCACACACATATATATTTGTGTGTGTGTGTGTGTGTCTTTATGTCTGCCCCTTCTCCGCCACTTGACGACTGGTGTTGATTTATGTGTTTATGTCCTTGTAACTTAGCAGCTTGACAAAAGAAACTGATAGAATAAGTACCAGGCTTTAAAAAAAAATAAGTAACAAGACTGATACATTCGACCAAAAATTTCTTGAGGTGGTGTCCCAGCATGGCCACAGTCTAATGACTGAAACAAGTAAAAAAAAAATCTCTAAAACAATGGAACTGCACTACATACAGAATACAAAATATGTTGAGTTTATTTATTTCTTTTTTTTTTGTTTACATGAAATAAAGATTTATTTTTATTTCAGGTTTTGCTAAATACCATTTTAGTCACCTGTGGTGTGTGACTAAGAATGATTTTACCTATTTCACAAAGATGATGTTTTTCAAATTCATGTCAAATGGTCTATGCGATTTAGTCTATAATAGAATCTAACCATTTCATTTATTAATTATGCGCGTAAATATTACGGGAACTGAATATACATGAAGAAATCATCATTACATTTGACTTGTATAAAAATATTTTTTCTTCAATTCCATTAACTACTCAAAATTGAAATTTTAAAATCATTATTTCATCGATTTCAAAATCACCAGACAACACACACACACACACGCATATTGCATACACATACACGTCTAGCCTTGTGAAAACAGTATTGAAAATGATTTCATCTACATATGGATACATCGAAAACCTTGTGACTAGAAGAAAAATCAATAAAATCACATTAACATAATCTACGTCACTCAGATACAACTTACTCGAATTTATATCAGAAATATTGAACATTATCTACAAGACAAGTCAAGTGATATAAAAACTACTATAAAAAATCATATTTAGTAAATATCAAATGTACAAAATATATATATCACATTAAATCTATGCAAAATATTGATTGATTTTGTTACCAATCTATTACGCTACTTTAAAGTCCATTCATAAAAATTCATTCATACATTTTCCATTCACAAATTCATCACATGATCAACCCCAAGGTCGAGGTAGAAAGGCTCACAGATACAGAAACAAATTTAGGAGTTACCATACACAAAGACACATACATAAATGCTTATACTTTTTTTTTTATATAGATACATACACAGATGATGTACATATACATAGGTATGTGTATATACATAAATATATTGATACATACAAATAAATACATACACACTCACACACATATATATACACATACATACATAAACACATATATATACATATACACATACATACACACATACAAATATATATATATGCCTATATATTTATATATATATATTATATATATATATATATATATATATATATATATATATATATAGCGGTAGGCCCAGGAAGACCTGGGCTGAGGTGGTGAGGCAAGACCTTCGTACATTGGGCCTCACCGAGGCGATGACTACTGACCGAGACCTTTGGAAATGTGCTGTGCGTGAGAAGACCCGGCAAGCCAAGTAAGATCGTTGCCAGTGCCCCTGGACTGGTTCTTGTGCGGGTGGCACATGAGATGCACCATTTTGAGCGTGGCCGTTGTCAGTACCGCCTGACTGGCTCCCGTAGGATTTTCGAGCGAGATCGTTGCCAGTGCCCCTGGACTGGCTTGTGCGGGTGGCACATAAAAGACACCATTTCGAGCGTGGTCGTTTTCGTGTGGGTGACACGTAAAAGCACCCACTACACTCTCTGAGTGGTTGGCGTTAGGAAGGGCATCCAGCTGTAGAAACTCTGCCAAATTAGACTGGAGCCTGGTGTTGCCATCCGGTTTCACCAGTCCTCAGTCAAATCGTCCAACCCATGCTAGCATGGAAAGCGGACGTTAAACGATGATGATGATGATATATATATATATATATACAGGGTGTCCACAAAGTCTGGGTACATGGAGTAAATAAAATCATAACATAAACAATTAAATAAAGAAATTATTATTTCTTAAAGTATGTGTTAATCCCCATGTACCCAGACTTTGTGGACACCCTGTATATATGTTAGGGTATTTACCTTCCTGTAACTTAATGGTTCGGCAAATGAGATTGATAGATTAAGTACAGGCTTTAAAAAAAAGTACTGGGGTCGATTCATTTGACTAAAAATCTCTCAAGGTGGTGCCCCAGCATGGTCGTAGTCTAATGACTGAAACAAGTAAAAGTTTAAAAATATGCTGCAAGTCAACTTGTGATCAAGTAAGACCACTTCCTAGACCCAGTAAGTCCATGCAAGCATTTCAAGAGTCCAAGAGTTTTCTGTGTGTGAATTTGTTTTGTGTGGATGAAGTGCTGCACAGCACCAAACTCACTTTCATGGCAAAACAGAAGTTGAGACGACCAGAAATCAACTGCCCTTCAGGTTTTGGGGTTTTATTTTTATATATAAGTTAAACTACTACTAGAAGGAAGTTCTAATGAAACTAGGGATCCTTCATTCCCAGTAGTTCACATATTAATAAAAGTAACCCATAGCTATGACCCTAAATGGCGCTACTACACCAGGTCAGAGGAGGTCTGGGAATAATAATGGTTATGAGATGGTTCCACACTCCTCAAAATCATGGAATGGCCATGTTCTTGTGTCTTCTAGTATAGCAACAAAATCCTTGTGAGGGGGCTTGGGAGACAGAAACAGTGCAGAAGACTGTCATGTGGATGTGTGTGTGTGTATGCGCACACCCCCATTAAAATAAAAACTGGGATCAATGTGATTGGCTAAAAAGCTCAAGGCTATGCCCCAGCATGGCCACAGCTCAAAGAACAAAAGGATACACGTATACCCACACACAATACTTATATATGATGACCGTCAACTTGTCCAAGTATAATTACTTCTTGGAGAGTTGTAAATTGTTTGGAGGTTACCATGGAAGCATGAAAACAAAGGAGAGTTGCTAGCCAGTGGGGTTTGAGGTCCAATTCTTGAAATAGGTTAACCCTGCTCATACCTTTTCCTAGGTCCTTCTTGATTAACATGTAAGCAGTGCTACCTCTGGAAAGGGTTACTTAATCACTTAAGGGGTTGCAGAATCAGAAGCAACCAATGTCTCAAGTTATTTGGCAATAGGTTTGCAATTACATACTACCAGTTAGTCATTGCAGGGTCTTTTCCCCATCATGGGTTTTCCGAGAAGTTCCTGTGCATGAAATTGATTAATGTAAAGCATGCACTTCTTCTGGTGGCTGGAATAATCAGAAGCTGAACAATTGCCAGGTTTTACATCAAAGTATTCTTTCTCCAGCTAAATATTCAAACAAGACCACTCCTAAGCGGTCTTTTGACATCATCATTCACCATCACTGGTATGTGTACCCAAACAATTGCTAGAAAGTTTTGGATCCTATGCTAGGTCCATCCCTGTTTTTGATAGGTATTGTCCTATTGTTTTTCTTGCAATACTCCTTTGTCAGGCAGGTCTGGTGGGGAGACAGATTGACCATGAAACACATTGTACTGGACATGTTACCATACATGTATATGCATGTGTGTGTGTGTGTGTGTGTGTGTGTGTGTGTGTGTGTGTGTGTGTGTGTGTGTGTGTGTGTGTGTGTGTGTATTAAAATAAATGAAAAAAAAATAGAGCCATGAAACTCAAGGCAAGATATTAAATATGTTTATCATCATGATTTATGACTGAATATGGAAGACCAGAAGACCCTTTTACTTTATCTACCTTCAAAAACTTGAATGTTTTCCTCAATGCCCTTACTGTGCAGTGTTGCATGACAACTCACATTTAGAAATCCCATGGATTCAGATGTCCTGAGTTAGTAAGGTTAGACACATCAAGACAAACACTGGAAATTTTACCTTGAAATATTCCTGAACATGCTTTTGATTCTATGCTAATGCAGATTTGGAAAAACGCAACTTCATTTGGTTCAAGATCCAACATGATGAACTCAGCTTTACACTTCTGTCACCTACATCTCCAAGGATGGATTCAGGTTTTGCATGACAATAAGAACTTCAAAAGACTCAACTGTAATTACTCAGCAGGTATGGCAACTGAATGTCTTGGTTGACTGCAAATTTCTTTTCATTGGCAAAGAATCTCACTTGCACTTCCATGTGCTTTAAGTAGCCGAGAAGCTTTGGGACTCACTTAGTTCTAACTTTAAAACAAACTGCAAGAATTGCTACAACAGACCATTTTAAACCAGCCAGAAAGGTATGGGTATATCTGTGATCACTGTAGGTTGCCTAAGATAACAAGAGAATATTTGAAGCTTTATTGTAAATTGGTACCTTTGCATATATTGTGCCAATACTGATGCAACACTATGTGTATCATTTTGCCAATATTTTGTCATATTGAAGCTATCACAATATGTAACACACACACACACAAAAAGTTAACTTTCCAGACTCGTTACAAGAAATTAACTCTTAATTCACCATACTTATGGAGATAAAACATTTTTTAAATGGCCTCAATTTAGTTGTCTGACCTTGTACAAAAACGTATGTGTATATATATATGTATGTATACATACATATACATGTATGTATATATACATATATATATATGTGTGTGTGTGTGTGTGTATGTATAAATACATACATATATGTGCACACATAAATGAAATTCCATTATAACAAAGTTGATGAGGTATGAAAAACTTCACAATAATGAGACTGCCAGAAGAAATCAAAGATATTTTTATTCAAGCAGTACACAAGAATAGACATTTAATGAAACATTTCTTTGGACCACATTCCACAATTTATTTTAAAATGTATTGTTCTCTACATTCTTACACATGGTAACAGAAAAATCAATTGTGACTTTTCATTAATTATATTTATTTTGACTTGTATACTCCAATAATATGTATTAAATTGTTTTATTATAAATTTTATATTATATACATTGTTCATGCCCCAGTTGATATTTCTATATTGTTCGTAACTATTGTCAAAGACTATCAATGACCAAGTTAATTGAAGACGCCAAACAATTCTCTGCTCTTTTCTATAGAACTAAAGTTGACTAATATTGCTGTTTGCTACCAGTTACAAGTCTTTGTGTAATAAATGTTTATTGAAAATATTGAAGATGAATTCCTCTTCTGTAAGTCACCACAGGCCATGACCAAGTCAGCCAATGCCATGGAAATTTTTTAGGGTGAATGGTTTTGATGAAAGAAATTCTAATGAATGTCATTGCTGACAATGCACAGGCCATGCAAGGTTCAAAACCATGATTTCAAATGTTGGTGGTAAAAAAGAGATCTGTAGAAGTAATATGTATGCACTGTATATAAACTGGAAAGCCCTGTCTGCTCAGACATTAACAAAGGATTCGAATGCTATCATTAAAAGGGTCATTGTGTCAAACTGTCAGCACTAAATACAAGGCTCTCTTGGAAAAGAAAGCACTCAGAAGACATTTATTGGAATCATTAACATTTTTGAAGAATTGAAGCTTCCTTAACAAGGAACGAGTGTAAATCTTTACATGAAGGCAAAAATTATATATTCCAAGAAAAGATGGCTCTTTAGACACAAAGGTTCCAAATAGGAAGTTACAATTCCTAAATCAAAGTTCCCTTACTGAACAACCACAAAAATATTAAAAAAAAAAAAAAAAATCCAGAGAGAAATCATTGAGCATTTAGTAAAGTTGAAAGAAGAGTGTGGTACCGTTTTCCTGAGCTGATCAAAGAGAATGACCTTGATGATCAACAATCTACTGATCAACACAATTCCACAACTAATTCCAGAGGAATTTTTGGGAATTCAAGAATGATTATACTGCACAATTTCTCCACCACAGGTGTTTTATCCTTACATGTCAAAAAGCTATTCTGGTGTTACCAATCATGCATTCCATTTAGGCATTAAAATATTTTTGTAAATGTGGCTTTTAAAGTATATAAATCATTCGGTTGTTGAAAATAATCTACACAGTACCTTTAGTGACTATTCAATAATAGAAAAAATATGAAATACTAGCCACAAAGTGCATTTAAAAATCATCTGCTACATATTACAGTAGTATTAAACATCAAAGTTTAATAGTATAAGTTTGTGAATTCGCTTATTTTTCATTAGGTTTCATTATTTGATGTTAAACTGATTTTGTTCTGTTTAATTTTTGGTCTCATTTTATTGATTGTGCACAAATGGTTTGACAAATATTCAGTAAATCAAAGCAGACCAGTCAAGAACTACTAAGTAAGAGAGAATCAAGTTGATGTTGAACACTTCTTCAGAGCGTAGGCGGAGACCTTAGCAACACCCATAGCTGATTTGTGTTTAATTCTAATTTTATGATTAAGGTGTATGTATGTGACGGATGCTGCATGGCCTAATGGTTAAGATGCTTGTGTCACAACCAACTGCACAGATGCTAATGTACAGCATCAGAACAAACATCTTTTCCCATAGCCTCAGGCCAACCCAAGTCTCAAGAGATTGGGTAGACAGAAACTGGATAGATTGTGTCTGTAACACAAAGATCCAAATTGTCATATAGCAATTGATTCTGCTTGAGAAGTGTTAAAGCTAAACATTTTATGTGGAATGCTCAGCCAGTTACATGCTAATCCAATGAGTAATTAGTCCAGTTGACCAAACAACCAAATGGAGAGCCATTATATATAGGTGTGTGCATGTACATACAATTATAAGCTTAAAGATAGACTGATTGTACAAAGAAAGCGATCACCAAAAGGCTTTTTTTTTTTCAACATTTCCCATCTCACCTTTCAAAATTTACCGTTTGAAACTTTGAACAATAGTCTCTTGAGTTGCATTTTATATTCTTTTTTTTCTGTCTTCTTCCTTCCTTTCTTTTGTATTCATTTTTTTTTTACCTTCTTTCTTTTGCATTCATATTCTTTAATCATGAAGTACTTCTTCCCACATTGTAAAGCTCTTACTCTTTGATACTGCTCTTCCACATCTTTCATTTTCTTTTGTCCTTTTTTTTTTTATAGGAGATTACTCCATTTGCCTGTGTAGAACATCACCACTCTACTCTTTACTATTTGGTGTAGCTTTCTTGCTTATCACCACAGCTGTTGGATTTAACTACAAATATGCACAATACAAGTGTATTTTGGTAATTCAAGAAAACTAGAAAGAACTCATCAACTGGAAGTGAATGCAATGGTGTGAAAATGTGTAGGCAAAAGGACTGTTGAATGTTAGATATGATGTCTGACAAAGGATTGTAGCAATAGAAAAATTCATCTCCATTGTAAAAGCATTAAAGCTCATAAAGTCAACAGTAGGAGCAATAAATGACAATAAACACAAAATTAGGTCAAACACTCAAGCAGCTACTTCATTAACTGCTTGGACATTGATACAGTGCCAAGTGTAATATTTCCAACAAATTATTGATCCTTTTAGACAATGCACCAAGCCACCTAGTAAATATAAATTAGATTTCAGATAATACGTGAGTAAACTATATCCTCAAGAACACAAATATTTTGCTCCTGTCAATGGATCAAGGTGTGAATGCTAACTTCAAGACATGCCGTCTAAGAACTTTGAACCAATTAAAAAGAAAGAAAAAAAAAATCAATTGAATTGGAAGATTAACATAGAGTTAAGGACTTCTGGAAAGTTCAACATTATGGATGCTTGGATAACACAGCCACATAGTCAAAAAGATGAGATGAAGTGAAACCCTCAGTTTTGAACATGTTTGGAAAAATATATGGCCTGTCTGTATAGGTAACCTTACCATGTTTTCTACAAGCAGAAAGTCTATTTGAAATTCATCAAATCATATGACACTAACAACTGATGCATGGCTTGAAGAAGTCATGGAAGATGATGTAGTTGAGTTATTAGAATCCTGTAGACAGTCTATTTAAAGAGGAGCTGATTCTGTTAGAATGCAGCAGTCATTTGTATGCCTGTGATCACATAACCACATGACCAATCAGACTATCAGATGGTCAAAATGTGCTTTGCATCGTTTTAGCCTTCACTGGCTAAAACGATACACACATACATACATACATAGGCATGACAGTGTGATTTTTAAGTTTGGTTCTCAACCATGCAGTTCCAGTACAGTCCCACTGTGTGACACTTTGAATACATGCCTTCTATAGCTCAAGTTCAAACAAAGCCTTGATGGAAAGTGAAAGAAGCTGAGTGCCACTGTTATACAAGTGGTGTCGTTCATTTCCAATTTATCATGAAAATGTCCAGTCATGGAGGAAATATTATCTTACTTGGTAACCAATGAGGCATCTGGAAAGACATTAAGCCATGGAAAATCTACTCCAACAATACACTCCTTATACCAACTTTTGAGTAACTGCCATTTTTACCTTATTATAAATATATACTTAAAAGGTCGTTGATTATGGCTAGTCTGAGAGTGACCATTAGTTTCGAACCTATAAAGTTCTTAGCGGTATAGGTAACTCATCAGACTTAGGCACATAATCTCTCTACAACTGGGGGTAGGAAAAAGTCTTGGTCAGCTAGGGTTGTAAACAAAAAAATCCTCGTGTGTGTGTGTGTGTCCACATTATGCCAAGACAGTTTGCCACTTACAAATATGACTTAAGTATACCATATTTTTGCTAATTGTTTTAGACGCTAATGTGGTCACAACCAAACGGACACTCTCCCTTTCATCTTTGATCCAGAGGAGACATCCAGGAGCTGCACTTGGCTGTTATTCATTTCGCCCAGAGTAGAATGAAGTACTTTGCTCAAGGACACAACACGCCAGCTGGGATTAGGAATCAGCCTTAACCACAAGATCATACATCGTGTGTGTGTGTGTGTGTGTGTGTGTGTGTGTGTGTGTGTGTGTGTGTGTGTCTAATGGAACCCTTTTAGAGTGATTATTTTAGTACGAAGCCTTTTTGAAAACTAACATTTCTCCGATTATAATAAGCGGCTACACATAAAAATCTTCTGGTAGGTAACAAGCAAATCCAGTTAAATTTTCCATACAACTTTTGGTGATTTCATGTTGAGCAACGTTTTCAATTTCGTTTTGCAACTTTCACGTACATGTTTTTCATTGTGGGTTCCGGTGGTTTATAGCTTATTCTGTTTGGGACTGGTGTCGTTAGGGTTCCAAGAGCTCCAGACACGAACAAGCAATCGAGGAAGCTGAAAAGAAAGCTCAACGGGCGATATGGCAACAAGCAAGCAACGTTAACATAGTATTTACGGAAATAGCAAGATT
Source organism: Octopus bimaculoides (assembly GCF_046866305.1). Lineage (NCBI taxonomy): Eukaryota > Metazoa > Mollusca > Cephalopoda > Octopoda > Octopodidae > Octopus > Octopus bimaculoides. Next base: position 113,693,552 of record NC_142932.1, on the reverse strand, counting down.
TCTTGAGAAATAAACTCAACGAAAAAGTTTTACAATTTATGCAGTTGTTTCGACTTACTAACCTTCTTCTGTCTTGTAGTTACATTTTAGTCTTTTTTTTTTTAATCATTACTGAGTATACAATGTTATCTTTATAATATTCACGGTTTTTACAGAATTACTCCCCTAATGAATAAATTAAAATCTCGTCCGAAGTCAACAAAATAAGCAGCTGGGCTCTCTCAAATACCAAATTATTTGCATTTTAATGACAATAATTGATCAAGTGCTTTTGTTGTCTGTTACAGTCTACAAAGTACCCGCACATGGGAAAGATCCTCTTCAAAGGCACATGGCGAATATCCCTTCCCACACTGTCGAAATCGTATGAAAGGCAAGGCCGATACAAAGTCACAGCAACTAAAAAAAAAGTTGGTGAAAGAAATACCTTCACATCTCAACGAAGTTTATAGTAATACTGTTTGGTGGAATTGTTATCAATCAGTAAATGTGAAGAATGTAGAAGTTTGTTGTCCATTTCATAACCCATTTTTCATAGTTCATGCAGTTTTACAATGCACGTTAATACATTATATAATTAAAATACATCGATAAGAACTTTAGATTTTGTTACTTCGAAAGACGATGTGCAGTGCAACGGTTAAATACCTTGAATATATGCCAGTTTGAAATGTGTTGCTAGCTTTTTCAACGATCAGTTAAGTGCACAATTCGATATTTTATCTCCAATACGGATAGATTATCGATTATTGTGATGCCGATGATCGATTTTTCTCTTGGAGATATCGGTCTTATGTAATGTTACAAATATACCACTAATTATTATTGAACTGACTTGAGATTAAATTAGCGGAAAAGCAGTCTCTAAGAGAAGATAAATACTTCCAACATGTCTAGCCACAGATTAACCGGGTTGAGCAGCTCTTATTGTCATCAAACTGTCCTTTTCTTTTTTACCAGGTAATAATGTGTCTTGGACTACATTAGTCAATGTATCCTTTCTTTTTAAAAGGTTAGGGTATAATGAAGGAGATTTGATTACTACTTCTAGTTGGTTGAATGAGCGCGTGGATGTTGCCTTGGTTCAGGATTTAAAGGTATTTAAAAGGACTATGAATTTATAAGATGAAACAAAACAACGAAAAAAAAAATAATTAGCATCTGAATCTGTGGCTTGTATTGATATATCCTAATAAATTAGTAAACCTAATAAGATTGATGTATTTTAATATTATTTAAGCAGTTTGAAAAAAAAGTCCAACGCAGTAATCGACCATATTGTCCAAAGACAATTTCAACAGAGACAAATGCAATGTTATTCCTACGACACATTCTTCGAAAAGATAGATCTATCTCTTTGTTTGTTGTTTTGTTCAGCCTCCACCACCAACATGTAGGTGCCAACCATGACCATATCATCGTCTTTTTTATGTCATTAAAATATAAAAGACAATTTAAACACGGACTAATTTCAAACATGGGGGTTGACAGCCATGCTGGTCTCCATCACAACCCATTACACATTAAACAAACGTATGTTTGAGAGAGAAAAAAGAGATTGCTGTTGATATTAAAACACAACACGAATTCAAGTCTTAGTAAAATGATTCCAGCCGCCTATTTGTTTACTACGATCACAGCAAAACAAGACCGAATCGTTAAGGAATTTTGTGTAGAAGGGATCGATACCGAATTCTGTGCCTGAAGTTGTGACCAGATCAAAACACAGAGTTTACATATCTAGTTTAGTTGGGTTTACATATGTTGTCTGGTTCCTTTACACAGTTGAGAAATCGCGTTTACACATCAATACCTTTGTGTAGTCTCATTAACAGATACATTTGTTGTATTGCCCCATTAATACACCTTAAATGTGTAATTATATTTACACATCTCTGGAGTCTTGTCGCTCCATCTATATATACCGTGTGGCCCCATCTACATATTAAAGATCTATACTATGATGTTAAGTAAAATTCGGTAAACAATGTTCATATTGGTAAAGTGATAAATAGAATTTGCCATAAAGTTAACATGAAGGTAATACAATAACAATAGAGACAGAGTCTACTCACTTCTGTTCCCAGTTCATTGACTTGGGATGCCCCTGCACTGGGCGCATCTTCTGCCTTCGTATTTTCCATACAAAACTTGAGCAAGTCCTTCATGTTGGACGGAATTCTATCTTCTCTCTGATCACCAGGCATCGTTGGCGCTAGTATATGAGCGAATCCTTCTGCGGGAAAGGTTTGAACACTAAACGTAGTAGTCGGCAACTGACCGAGTAGGAGGAGAAGTTACACTCGAGTGGAGAGAGAGAAAGAGAGAAGGCGAAGTTGAGAGAACGTCTCCGCTTAATAATCCTTATCATAAATAGCTATACTTCAGTGTGAAAGGAGGAGGCGCCCACTCAGGTGGCAGTAAGAGTAGTGATTTATATAACCTCACTTTACTACTATAGTAATGTCGTAGTAAAGTCACACACGCGATTCTACGCTTCCCTCCTTTTCTCTTCTTTCTTCTCTCAATCTTTCTCTCCAGACACCTTTGTTTTCCAGTGTTACAAGTAGATTCGGCTGTCAACAATATTTGTTGGATACTTCCGCTTAAACTAGCAGTAGGAGTTGTAATAGTAACATTGGTGGTAGGACATATTAGTAGTATTAGACGAGGAGGAGGACTAATAATAATGATATTGCTTACTGTATTAATAATAGTATCAGTGGTAGTAATATTGTTGATGGTGTTAGACGTAAGCTGAAGAAGGAGGAGGATTAACACAATAACGTTCCTGGTGTTAATAGTAGTATTAGTTAGTGTTAGTAATATTAATGTTAGTGTTAGTAAGACGAAGGGGAGTAATAAGGTGGTGGTGGAATTAATAGTAGTATTAGGATTAGTAATAATGTGATGATGGTAGTAGTAGTAGTAGTAGTAGTAGTAGTAGTAGTAGTAGTAGTAGTATGCCGAGAAATCGATAGACTGTCGGAAATATCGAGAACTTTCTCGAATATGTGACGCCGCTTTTACCGCGGGAGGAAGAGTAAGAGAGGAAAAACAGAGGGGGGAAGAAGACAGTGAAGGAGAAGGTATGAAGAAAGTGTGAGAGGAGTAAAGATGGTGAAGGAGAAGGTTTAAAGAAAGTATCAGAGGGGAAGACGGTTGAATGAAGGGGATGAGGGAATCGGTAGAAAGCATAATGATGTAGTTTCTTGGTCGTGAGAAAGGAGGAGCTACAGCAAAGTGGTGATGCAATCGTAAAAATAGAATACATATTGGTCGAAGAATAATAAATATCAAGCAAGTTTGCGGCGTTGAAATAGCAAGTGAGAGATGATTTGAGTGGGATGATAGAGTACAAATAGGGATAAACAAGTCGCTTTGGCTCGAACCATATATATATACATATATATATATATATATATATATATATATATATATATATATATATATATATATATATATATATATATATATATAACAAAACCAAACATACACTCATAGATACATATATAGGGATAAACAAGTCGCTTTGGCTCGAACCATATATATATATATATATATACATAACAAAGCCAAACATACACTCATAGATACATATATAGGTATAAAACCAAACATACGCTCATAGATAAATATATAGGCATAAAACAAAACGAAACGTGCTGTGAATAAATATATTTAAGGACTTGAGAGAGTAAAAAAAAAGAAGATATTTAAGAAAACTCGAAATACTTCAAATGCTAAAAATATCTTTATAACGACTGTAGAACATGCAAAACAAATAGCCATAGACCAACAAAATGGATAATTCCTAAAGTACCAATCAGAAAAAGTGGGAGAAATATGTTGAAGCAAAACAGCTTTTGACCATCATCGTTTCAAGACTAAATGAAAGATACTTATAAAGCTTTTGTTTAATTTAAACACTATATTGTATTCTTTCATAGATACTCTTTGTTACGTTGTTATTGTTCTAAGACAGATTTAAAATTCCTTATCACTTATATAACATTTATTTCAGAGACATGTTGACTAAAGAATAAAGTAGTGACATAGAAAAATGATTGTTAATTAAGAATTACAAATCATGACGAGATCTTAGTTTTGTCGTGGATCACAAGAATATGATGGAGTGTGATTTGAAGGAGACTTGGCTGCTATTTCTAGTCAACCACCTTTTGATCCCCTCGTTGCTAATAGTGTGTCTTGTCCTTCGATGGACAGAAATATAGCTGAATATTTAAGAAGTTCACTTTGCAACCATGGCACACGGAGGGGGGGGGATCCCACTGCGCGGCATCTTGGGCAAGTTTTTTCTTTATCATGGCCACGGGTCACCCCAGGCCTTGTTACTAAAACTGAATAGATGGTAACCGTTGAATCCCATCGAATGAGCTAATTTCAATTCAAAAAGCTGGCTTTATCACACTTAACGTAACCTCCAGGTTGATTCTGTTTTGGGATTACGTTAAGGATACAACTGTCTATTTTAAGGAATACTCAACTACCTACACTGATTCAATGAGCTAGTTCATTCGATCGAACAATTGGAATATTTATAGTCGAAAACCACGGAGAACCATTTACTTCTTTTCGGCCTCCCACATATTAACCACCCACTCGTTCAGGTACTCTAAATCTATTTCTGAAACATCAATAGCTTTATTTTAATGTCTTCTACAATGGTAGTATGATATATTTAGCCCTTCATGCGTTTCCAATCGTCTTATCTGGTATTTTGACCATATTCGGCTCTGATCGAATAGATGTTTATTTCAAAGCGTTCCAGCCGTGACAAATCCTAGTTATCGTTTTTTTAAAGACTGTAGGCCATAGTTACAGAGAAATTTTATCGTCATTTTTCTTAGAAAACTCCTTTAATTAAAAAGATCATGACATTGTTGGTAGCAACTGAGGAGTGTTGATAATATATTTTGTTATTACTGCTTTTTAGACTTTGATCAGCCATAATCAAGCAGACCTGAGTCAAAAGTATTCCAGTCAAGATCATCTTGTCATTTTATTTATCGATTCGTCCTCTAAGACGGCAAGTTTTTGATATAAGGAAGACTTGGCTGCTATTTCTAGCAGGTCGAGTGTGCGGTTGGTGCTTAATCCCAAGTCAGCTCTGATTAAACAGACATGTTGAAGACATTCTAGCCGTGTCCACTTCACCTTTTATTCAGACGTATTGTATCTATGGTTACATTATCTAATATGTCATCCTATCGGCGTGTGATTTGAAAGAGATTTGGCTGTTGTTACTAGCAGATCGAGCGGTCACGTAGAGGCTCTCTTGTGAACTTGAGACTGATGAGATTCATATAACTTATGTTTAGCTTGTCCATTTTTTTGATCAACGTAGAAAAAATGAAAGAGCGGAAAGGGATTTACGGTGGAGGATAGATCAGACATTGTAGCTAGTGTGGTCTAAAGCACAAGACAGTACGATGACGAACAAGAAGAAAAACGGTTGTTTTGGTCCACCACTACTTACCATCATTACCATCATAGTTAACATCATCATGACAACAACAACGAGAATCTCAAAAACATTCTGTTAATCGTTCACTTAAATAAATTATAAAATAAAACTCCTGAGCCCTTAGCACTTTATTTTTGAAGCCCTAGTTGACAGGTTTTGCTTACGGATTAACTATTAACGGCCAAACCCATCCACTCCAATTGGATAACCTGTGTTGTATTGTTTATTTCAAAATCTATAGCGACCTCGTCGTCGTCGTCGTCCTTTAGCTCCAAGTCAGCTCTGATCAAGCGGACTTATCAATGACGTTTCAATCATGTCGGTCTCATAGGTCAGGTCATATGTAAGGGGATGCGCCGTTGCAGATCGTTGCTGCATTCACCATTTGTCGGTATATTCCCGGGTCGTCTCGGGTGACTCGTCGAGCAGAGTCCCAGTTAGTCCCCACCTTCACGAGATACCTCTTCATCTGCCGTGACCATGTGGCATGTGGTCGACCAACACGAGCCGTCAACCCAGCCGGATCCTCAGTGAAGAGAACACGGTAGGCAGGGTTTAACTCGGAACACATAGCCAAACAGTCTGAGCTGATGATCCCGAATCATACACGCAACAGGACGCCTCTCAGTTTCTGAGTAGAACCATTGGTTGGGCACGAAATCGGGCCAATGGGAACCCATAATCCTGCGAAATTTCCTGGTATCAAAGGAGTTCAGGCAGTTCTTAAGGATAGTGTCCAAGTCTCGCATGTATAGAACAGGACAGGGAAGGCCAGAGACCTAAAGACCCGAACCTTAGTCCTCCTGCACCGATACTGGCAGTGCCAAACACTCTTATCCAATGAGTTCACAACTATGCCAGCATGTCCAAGTCTTTTTAAGACTTCAGACTCACAGCTAATGCTGCTATGGATCACACTGCTGAGATAAGTAAAACAGTCAATGACTTCGACAATCTCACCAGTAACAGAGACAAATGAGGTGGGGTCGTCCAAAAAGCCAATGAAGAACTGCATCTTTGTCTTGACACAAAAGACTTTAAGGCTAAGTGGCTCCGCTTCCTCCCTCAGTGAAAGGAGAGCGCTCTTTAAAACATCCAGAGACTCAGCAAGAATAACTGCATCATTTGTAAAATCTAGGTCCTAGTTTCCCCAATGAGTGTACCACAACTCAATTGAGCCGCCATTCAGCCAAGTATCCAATCCATGCAAGCATTGTACAGAGTGGGAGTTAAGACACAATACTGACAGAGCTCAGATCTAACTGGGGAAAAAGCCAGATGTTGAACCACCAATCTGAACTGCACTTACTGTTTCCGTGTACAATGCAGTCATCAGCCCAATCATTTGAGGAGGTATACCTTGCAGCTCCAGAATCCTGTCAGGCGGTATGATGCCGCTGTCCAGATTGAGCGGATGATTCGTAGCAGACCCACCTTTCTTGATCATCTCCCCCATAAATGTCACAAACTTCGGTTGCCTTCCCGCCCTTCAGCTGATTTGCCACCGTACGAACCTCGTCTTTGGATGGCAGATCACAGCTGACTATCTGATCGGTCACCAGCCCTGAAGGCATCGTAGTATTCAGATCAGCACTAGGTGAGTCCACGTTATACAACTTCTCAAAGTACGATACCCAGCGAACCATCTATTTGGATTCCTCCGTTAGAGGTGCGCCATCAGAATCTAAGACTCCAGGACACCGAAGGAGGAGGGTTCACTCCATTGAGCATAGCGATTCCTCTGTAGGCAGTACGTGAGTGAGACAAGTTGAGGCCGATTTTTGACCTCCTCGCATATTTCTCGAACTTACATTTCCTTGTCAGACCTCAGTGCTCTGACAACCCATCTCAGCCTCCGAAACACCAGGGGCTCCACCCAGTCTCGCCTTGCAGCTACGCTACACCAATGCGAGGGTATCCCAGGAAGGGAAACGTTTCTTGACCCAATTTTGGAAACCAATACATTCCCTAACAGTCGACAATAGGTTGTCCCCTATAAGTTTCCCACATTCACACAGGATCAAACGAGGAGTCAGTCCCAGTAACACAGATTCAAGTTCTAACACTGTTGTCTGTGAGTTTTATCCAGTTTGGGACTGGTCGACTTCATCCTCTTAGACTTCAGTCGCAATTTCAATTCAGCCACATGTCCGTGGTCGGTGCCTATGAAATTAGCATTCTGAAAAGCACTGCAATCCTGTAAGATTCTCCAGCGGCCATTTACAAGTACGTGCTTGATCTCATTTAGCACAGGACCAGTATTAGAATACCAAATCTAGTGATACAGCTCAAGACGTTGGTACCTGGAGCCAGCAATGCGACGTCCATGGCTTTTGACAAAGTCCAGAATCATCACACCACTTCCGTTCCTAGCACCAGATTCCATAGAGCCGACAACGCTCTCGTATCTCGTTCTCTCAACCCCAAAAATACATATGAAAAACAGTAACCAAAAAAACAAAGTTTAAGCTTTAAGATCAAGAGAGTAAATTCCGAGACTTCTGATATAGGTGAAGATCATAAATTTTGTGGGAGGGAACATGTCCATTAGATTAACTCCAGTACTTGGATGGTATTTATCAACCCCGAAAAGATAAAAGGCATAGTCGACTTCGGCAGGTCTTGACCTTAGTGCGAAAAGGTACGCAGTTAAATACCACAAGGTATTTTTGTTGCTGTTCAACCGATTCTGCCAATCTATCACTCTTAGCGGTAATTTAATTCTTGTGTATGACTTTAAAGTGCATCCAGTAGAGAGGTCTTGATTCAAGAGTTTAAGGGCTGTGGAACCACTTCTTAGCTGTTATTGTTCCTAGTCTACTCTAAGCCGGGGTAGCAACTTTCAGTGATCTCGGACCACACTTCATCATTTAAAAAAATATTATAAGCACAATGGATAATGCAGTTCTGGGTACCTAGTCTGAAGTTAAGACGAGATTGTTATAGTTGAACACTTTGGTGATAGATTTGTCTAATCAGAACTAGCCTGGACTTAGTAACATTTGATAGCTGTTAATATCAGATTAAACATTTGAAACTCTACAGAAAAATGCAGTGAATATTAATTAATTTATGCTTTATGCTCTGTAAAACACACACACACACACACAGTAATAACACTGCAGTGTCCAAAGATGAAATGACTGTGTTGGTCAAGTAAATTGGCCACGAGTCTATTGTTATTGTGAGTGCTTCGTTATCGTTTAACTCAGGATCAGTTCTGATTGAGCAGGCCTATGATCAAAGATATTCACCCAGGACATTATTACCCAAAGTGTCATTTCGACAAGATAGCAGGGTGTAATTTGACGGAGATGAGGTGGATGCTTTTAGCAAACCAATCATGGGTTGCCTGTAAAGCAACAGGAACGTTGCCGTCCGAGGCAGCCCATCAATTTGCAGCTCTGTCCCCGGGGCCCGCAAGCCCAAAACTGCTAACCCCATAAAAATATCGTCCAGAGCGGACTGCCCCATTCCTAGCTACGCTACAAGAGATTGCCGACATAGATCCGCGAGATACTATGCTTATCCTGCCCACAAACGGGCCTTCGGACAATTTCTCCTTATTCTGAGCGTTTCATATAACGATATTGCTCGCTCATGAATGGTGTCTTGCTCCTATGGCCTATGGTTCCTTTCTATTTCAAACTGACCAGTATTATACACAAATCTCAAGAAAATAAGACACTTTATTAATATGTATTAGACACTCTCTGAGAGTGCACCTGTTTTAAAGTAAGATCACTCAAACTTGTAAACATAAACAGTGTCAATGTGTTTTAAAGTGAAACACTAAACATTTACTCAAAGAAATACAATTCTTTCTAGTAAAATGTTTCGCCTGTCCTTTTGTGCTAAATCACACTGGATATGCGAGTGACTTGCATGTAGTATTTAATTCTAATCATCCTTTTCCTACATCTGACGCGTACTGATGCTCCCTCATATTTGTTGGTTAAAAGATGCAGTTGAAGCACTGGTTGAGGCGTGATGTAACTTTTTAACATCTCTTACAATAACAAAGATATAAGGTAAATCATATCATTTGGTGAACCTTATAACTTTTTGACATCTGCTGTAATAACCAGATTTAAATGAATCACAAGTATTGTCACATATTTACATGTTTTAATATTTATTGACTAACTAGCTGTTTTTCCCGGTTTCACTCGGGCAGTGTGGTGGATTTGGTTAAAGGCTATTTCCTATGTATATTTTGAATAATAAAAAGAACTAAAAATTAAAAAAACAAAAATTCCAAAAACAAAAAAGAAGTAAGAACAACCCAAAAACAATACGATGCTAAGGATTTTGCGGGTCGATATTGTAAAACTAACTTCACGTGTGTACACCAATAGCCCCATGTAGTCACGGAACCTTATTTGTGGTATAACCTCGCCTTAAAAGAAAAATATATGGTAGTGCGGTTGTTGTATTGGCGACACAAGAATGTTAATCGAAACTGTTCAAGATCAATCATAGGTTGGACGTTCATGTACACTGATTAGAATTGTGAATTTCAATTATTGAAAACGCGTTCCCGGATGGATACAATTGTGCAGAGTCCGTTTGTCTCAATATGGAAAAGCTGTTTGAATGTCGACGTTTGAAGACATTTGTAACTGAAGTTTAAAAAAACATAGTAATTAGAAAGAGCGTAAGCTATAGCTTTTTTTTTTTTTAATGCACAAAAAATTGAAATTATTTTTTTTCTGTGCCTCTGATTAAAATTTTCGAAAAACAAACCCAGCCACATTACTTGGAAAAAAATAATCTTTATTGTGCTGGTTTTTCGTAAAATTTCGCGCATGGGAAAGGCAACAAAATCGCCCCTCTCCACTTTGAATGGGATATTCTTATCTTAAAAAGTAATAATCGATTATCTCGGTAACCATGGGAGTTGGAGGGCAATAAAAATCTCCCGAACATGAGCGGACCATGCTGCCGCTCTGTGCTGAATTTCACGTGATTCCACTGCACCGTTCTCGGGTGAATCTGCCGACACTCAATCAATCAATCAAGCAATCAAGAACACTGCAATTTATAGTATAGATTTCATATTTTGTTAGATAAACCATATATATTATGTAGTTTATGTAAGCCGCCCTGTTGTTGAAAGAATTGCCGCAACATATATATATATATATATATATATATATATATATATATATATATATATATATATATATATATATATATATATATATATATATATATATATATATATATATATATATATATATATATATATATATATATATATATATATATATATATTATATGTCCTTTCATTACTGAATCATTTCAATTAACCATACAGACAAGGTTGATCTTTTACCTTTTAGAACAGATATGAAGACCTCTGAACAACGTAAGTCGTCGTGGCCGAGTGGTTAAGGCGATGGACTTGAAATCCATTGGGGTCCTCCCCGCATAGGTTCGAATCCTATCGGCGACGGTTTTTTTTCTTTCTTTTTTTATAAATAGAAAGTGATTTTACATTTTTATTAATAAACAGCAAGTTTTTATTTAGATACAAGGTCTATAATTTTAGACGGAGGGTGTTACCAGAGACCGTCTACCCCTAGAACATGAGTGATACTTAATTTTATCGACCCCAGAGGAATTAATAGGTAAAGTAAATCTCATCTGGAATTGAACTGAGAACTTAAAAAGCCGGCATAAATATTGCAAGACATAAATATCGCAAGACACTCTAACAATCCGTCAAATCCACCCGTCGTAATATATTCATTTCATCCGCCCCATATTTCGAGCAATTTCTCGTATTCTAATACATTGTCACACAAGGCATCGAAACTTCTATAGCACTAACACATTACACTAAATAATAAAATTTGTTTTTGCTTTGTCACCAATTAGTAGAGTTATGAAGCTGTAACATTGATGCAATCGACTTGGCCGAGTGGTTAAAGCGATTGAATTGAAATCTTTTGGAGTTTTTCTGCGTAAGTTTCGATTCTGTTGACGATGTTAGTTTCATTTTCCCTTTTTGTGTTTTTTTTAATGTCATTTAACATATATAAAATTAGCAGAAATATCCAGCGTTGCATGGATTAAAGAAAATAATGAAATTCGAAAATGCCTTTTAGATCTCTAACATGACACATGGATTATGCAGTTCTCAACAGTAATTAACCGAGGTACAAACTATCAATGTCAATAACATATTTTGTCCAATGTTCTCACTGTTAAAATTGTTAAAAAAAACAGATAGTTCTTTGTCTTTGCAATCACCTTCAATTGTCAGTAATTATTTGAAGCACATTGAACCTGAAAATGCATAAACTTGAGAAGAACCAGCCTGCAGGCACTCCTCTCCTGTTAAAAAGTACATCAACTCCATGCAAAATACATTTAAATGAGCATTCATTATAACGGCATTCCCACATGCATTCTTTTCAAGTTATTTCGATGTTACACTCGCTTGCCCTAAGCCTTATTGCACGCAAATGGAGAAAACGTTCACTGCGTATATATCGATTGCTGTACGCCAGCGTCTAACAGCTCTGGCTTTTTAATGCACAAAAAATTGAAATTATTTTTTTTCTGTGCCTCTGATTAAAATTTTCGTAAAACAAACCCAGCTACATTACTTGGAAAAAAATAATCTTTATTGTGCTGGTTTTTCGTAAAATTTCGCGCATGGGAAAGGCAACAAAATCGCCTCTCCCCACTTTGAATGGGATAAAAAGTAATAATCGATTATCTCGGTAACCATTGGAGTTGGAGGGCAATAAAAATCTCCTGAACATGAGCGGACCATGCTGCCGCTCTGTGCTGAATTTCACGCGGTTCCACTGCACCGTTCTCGAGTGAATCTGCCGACACTCAATCAATCAATCAATCAAGCAAGCAATCAAGAACACTGCAATTTATAGTATAGATAAGGCGGTGACCTGACAGAAATGTTAGCACACCGTTCTGAGTTCAAATTCCGCCGAGGTCGACTTTGCCTTTTATCCTTTCGGGGTCGATAAAATAAGTACCAGTTGCATACTGGAGTCGATCTAATCGACTGGCCCCCTCCCCCAATATTTCGAGCCTTGTACCTAGAGTAGAAAAGAATGTCTGTTGAATAATAAGGCGATGAGCTGGCAGAAACGTTAGCACGCCGGGTGAAATGCTTAGCGGTATTTTGTCTGTCGCTACGTTCTGAGTTCAAATTCCGCCGAGGTCGACTTTGCTTTTCATCCTTTCGGGGTCGATTAAATAAGTACCAGTTACGCACTGGGGTCGATATAATCGACTTAATCCGTTTGTCTGTCCTTGTTTGTCCCCTCTGTGTGTAGCCCCTTGTGGGCAGTAAAGAAATAGGTATTTTGTCTGTCTTTACGTTCTGAGTTCAAATTCCGCCGAGGTTGACTTTGTCTTTCGGGGTCGATAGATTAAGTACAAGTTGCGTACTGGGGTCGATCTAATCGACTGGCCCCCTCCCCAAAAATTTCGAGCCTTGTGCCTAGAGTAGAAAAGAATATTTGTTGAATAATTCGTGTTTCAAAATAAAATTGAAGAAACGTATATACTCCAAAACAAAGGATGCAAGAAAAAAAGTTCGCTAAGTGCCGACATTTTCAACATACTCGAACGTTTATTTGTGTTTCATTTATATTTTATCTTTATCTTTTATTTGCTTCAGTCACTGGACTACGACCTTGCTGGGGCAACGCCTTGGAGAGTTTTAATCGAACAGACCAACCCCAAAATTTTTTTAAAGTTTGGGACTTATTCTATCGGTAAATTACAGGGACACAAACAAACCAACACCGAATATCAAGCGGTGGTGGGAGGGGGAACAAACATAGACACAAAGACGCATACACAAACATATATATAGGACCGACTTCCACAGTTCCCGTTTACCAAATAAACTCAAAAGGCATTGGTTGGCCTGCGGTTATAGTAGAGGATACTCGCCTAAAGTGCAGCGCAATGAGACTGAACCCGAAACCGCATCGTTGCAAAGCGAACTCCTTAACCACCCTAACACAAGCACAAGTGAACAGTTTGAAAGCATCGACTTGGTGGTTCTATCTGGATAATATCCTGCAATTGATATCAACAAGTCTGGTAACTAATATAGAGTATTCAAGCAACAAATGGCCTCAAGTTTCACTTTGACGTGTCGACTGTTTGCATTAAAATAAAATAGCTTTCTGTTTTTTTTTATTACGCTAAATACTGTTCAATACATCCTGTTCACACTTACGTTATACAGATTCTGTCTATATAAATAGATTCAAAAGAGGCTCTGATTGAAATAAATTGCAACTAAATTGAGTTCTTTGGTTACTAATTGATATCCGTCGCTAAGCAAAAATGGTTTTCTTGCATTTGTCATTATTCATTGATTTGATGAAAAATATAATTAGATGTATTTAAATAGATAATTCTCATCTTTCAATTTTTCGCAGCATTTATCTCGCCTACAGTCTATCCACTGATACGTAACCGTCCCAACGTTCACCTACTAATACAATATTCGGTTCGTCGAGGTAAAAGACGTTGTTCACCTTTGACGTTGAGGCTCACTAGTCGGCTCTTTGGAACGTTATTGTTCTAAAAGGGCTTAAAAGAAAATTTGAACATTCTAAGACATTTTTGAGGTTTTCTCTTTGTAGCTCAACATCACGGGAGAAGTGGTCAAAGGACGTCATTTCAGTGTCGCCCGAGATGAGAATTCACATGGCTCGAGATCCACAGTTGGAGCTCACTCACTAATTCATCTTTACTCGGATAGCAGTGGCCAGCATATCTTGTTCTCTGCTCTCGAATGATTGATGATATGTTGGGAAATATCATTAAAAGAAACCTTATGAAGGAGTTTCAATTTTTAAGCACTCTCGCATATAGCATTATTTCTTTCTGTTGATGTTTACATTTTTTTCCAAAAACCTCTTATACTATTATATTTTAAACAATGGAGGTCACGATTCTGCAATTTTTATTTTTAAATTTCAATTTTTGGAAAAAAATATCTTGCTTTTACCTCTTTTCACAACAAATTTCTTCTTTATTGTTTCACAAGTTGTTTCTGAATTACGTTTTAAACAATAGAAAATACGAATAAGTACAAGTTTCTTTTTAGCTTTTGTTCCCCACTTTTCCTCTCCCCCATTAGAGTACAAAACTGACTATGTTGGAATTGGATTTGGAATGAAGATGATAATGATCAGTCCTTGGCATAGCCAGTTCGCCAATTTGCTTAATTGAATTTAAATTTAAACGCCAGACTTCTACGAAAAAAGCTCAAATTACTTTTTTAAAAAAGAAATATAGAAATAAACCTTTACTAGTACATCTAAATCAGTGTCTAATAAATTTTCAATATTGTTAAATTCCTCAGTATTTCCAGTACTGTTACGTTGTTTCTCAGGCAGATCTATGTCCATTGTGCTTATTTCATGCAATGTTGCTTCAGGTAAATAATAATCTTTGCAGCATTTATCAGATTGTTTCAGGTCACATTTTATTGAGAAAACAGCTCCTAGCATTGGAAGTCGCATCTTATTTTTTCAGTTCTGTTTTGATAACATTCATTTTATAGAAATATCTTTCTAGAATATTTGAATTAGGTAACATAAAAAAGACTGAGAGCAAATACTGCAGCATTTCTAAAGAGATTTCCTTTTGTGGCATTTTTGTAATGAATAATTTCTGTCCAAAATTCTTCAATGTTAGTTGTGTTGAATCCATTTAAGCATATAAATGCTATTATATTCTGATTCTATACTTGTTATATCATTATTATTTAAATTCATTGGCTCCCAAAGTAGAATAATTGAGACTACTTAACATATCTCAATGTATTTTTTACAGAAAAGCATTTAATGTTCTTCGATATCATTGCTTAATGTTTGTGAGGCACAGAAGAAACTTTTTAAACATTTTCTGAACATTTTTCCTCTTCATCAGCTGTTAGCTATGCTTTGGCATTATTTCTTCTACCTTTTCTTTCAAACCTATAGTCAAAATTCAAGTGAGGAACACCTTTCACGTCGTTTGTAATGCTGCTTAAAATAATCACCGCGATATGAAAAATTTCGCCTTGAACAATAGGTGAGATTCACTGCATATAATATTCTTTGGTGTTTATATAAATATATAAACCAGGCCCTAGCTATATTTCTCCAGTGTGATAAGGGATCTTAAACACACAACTTCGGGACCTGTTTTTTTTTTCATTTGATAAGTTCTTAAGGAAACCTTCCAAAAGGTGATTAATGACACCTATGATCTGCTTAAACTGTCAGGAAGTCGTGAACCGGGGGGAATTTTAGAGGCTTGTAGTTATGAACAGGAAAGACATAGTGTTATGATTATTGCGGTTCTGGTTGGAGGACTCAAAACGGGTGATGAGAGGAAGATGGATAAGTCAGTCGGGAATGCATAAGTAGAGGCGGAAAGAAAGCAGCCAGTCTCGGCAAGCAGAAGTCATCGGAGTAGAAGCAAAAGATACAAAGGAAGAAAAGAGCACATCTATGAGCTAGAGATGGAGAGTGCTACAGGGTGACTTTGTGCCAAGTAGCTGAGAAGTTACATATGAATATTAGCGATGATGTATATGTGAGTAACAGCAGCATCCATCTAATATTCCTTTCTTTCCTACTCTAGGCACAAGGCCCGAAAATTTTGGGGTGGGGGCCAGTCGATTAGATTGACCCCAGTGCGCAACTGGTACTTAATTTATCGACCCTGAAAGGAATAAAGGCAAAGTCGACTTCGGCGGTATTTGAACTCAAAATGTAAAGACAGACAAAAAACCGCTAAACATTTCAGCCGGCGTGCTAACGTTTCTTATTTCTTTATTGCTCACAAGGGGCTAAACATAGAGTGGACAAACAAGGACAGACAACGGGATTAAGTCGATTACATCGACCCCAGTGCGTAACTGGTACTTAATTTATTGACCCCGAAAGGATGAAAGGCAAAGTCGACCTCGGCGGAATATGAACTCAGAACGTAAAGACGGACGAAATACCGCTAAGCATTTCGCCCGGCGTGCTAACGTTTCTGCCAACTCGCCGCCTTGGCATCCGTCTAATATGCAGGAATACTTTTGTTGGTTTTCCCTGAGTCTTGTAGAGGTTCAAGAATTGTTAAGGGTTGAAGTATATCAGGTCCGGAGGGAAAGAGTCAATCTTTGAGATGAAGCATTAGTTATGTTAAAGATATACATTTGTCATGAAAAATCTTCAGTGATTGCGAGGTCTAAACATTTACATCAAATTAACTTGTAGGAAATCGGAAAGGAATAATAACCAGTTGTCAATTTTTTAAAATATCTTGCACATATTGAGAGTCTTGCGCATAATGTTGGTTTCAAATTTTGGTACAGGACAGCAATTTCGTGAAAGAGTTAAGTCGATTACATTGATCCCATTGCTTAACTGGTACTTTTTTTATTGACCCTGAGAGGATGAAAGGCAAAGTCGACCTCGGCGGCGTTCGAACTCAAAACGTAAAGACGGCCGAAATGCCGCTAAGCACTTTGCCTAGTGTACTAAAGATTCGGCCAGCTTGATGCCTTAGTTTTGAGTGTAACATTGACAAACGATTTAAAGCGGCGGACTGGCAGACTCGTTAGCTCGCCGGGCAAAATGTGTAGTAGCATTGCGTCCGTCTTCATGTTCTGAGTTCAAATTCCACCAAGATCGACTTTGCCTTTCATCTGTTCGTGATCGATAAAATAGGTATCAGTTGAACACTGGGATCAACGTAATTAACTTATCTCCACCACATAATTGCTGGCCTTGTGCCAAAATTTGAAATCAGTCTTGACATGATTTGGACAAGTATAGGCTCTGAAGCAGAGCGAACTGAAAATATGAAATGAGTGCTCAGGGTCTCACAAACATCAGTCTACATTTACAGCTCTTTATTGCACTTAGAACTATCTCAAACACTGATATCGGGAATAAATTCATAATCTTATTTCCTGGAGTTGTCAGGAAAACTCTGTTCGTCATCGCAAAGAATACACTTGCTTAGGAGTTGAGAGGATGCCTTAAAGAATCCTATATTTGAAGACAAGTGGAAAACTTCGTCTATCTACTCAGATGAGATTTTCTCTTAACAGAGATGTCTTGTTAGTTCAGCTTGAAGAAATTTTACTTCCGTTGAGAGCAATGACCTGCCACCAGTTAACGCTGAGAATAAAAATGTCAATATCCAAAAACATTGTGAAACAATCAATAACACATCTCAGGAAATACCTCAAAAATTTATCGTGGCCGCTCCCAGAATTATAGCAACCAACAGATAGTTTTCTGAACGTGCCATCCAAACTCCCCAAAATGACATTGTACAGAAGGCTAATGATAGCATCATTCACCAAGTTCTAGCCCAACCCAAATAATAAAAGGTAGTTGATATTAATGATACTGTCAACTATCCGTCATAATTTCTTTATTCTCTTCAACTCATTGCTTTCTCTCATCACAGTCTACAACTCAAAATATGAGAACCTATTGTGCTCCTCTGAAATTTCGATGCTTCAACGCTTTCGTAACAGAGCTTGGTAAGTTGTTTGGTGCAGGAATTAGAGTGAGAAATGGAAGAAAGTGGAAGGTAACCAAAGTAGTCCAACCAGCAGGCAGTGAAGCGGCTGAAACACAAGGCTCTTCTTGAGAGTGCGATACAAGGCAGGACCGGACTCGGAAGTATAATAACAACCCGATATGAAACGGCTAGCACGAAGGAGAGGGGAAAACTGCTGCAGGAGGAGGTGCGAACATCAGTGGAGAAAGAGTGGTGGCAATGCGGAAACAGCGTGTCTGGATGAAGTGGGAGTAAGCGAAGGAGTGAAATGGCACGTAGCAGGACAGCTGGAAGTGGATCCCGCAGAGGAGCAAATCCTTGAATCAGAGTGTCTATAATTTTCTCCCCAACTCATTCACCCTATTTGTATAGGGCATAGTGAAAACACTCACATACACCCTGTGTTCTTAAACGGACTCTAGAACATAGTCTTAACAGCTGTTTCAAGGCACTGAATAAGGAACGTTCTCGCTGAAGACATGATCGAATTTTTACGCCCATCGCTGTGGCAATCTGCAAGAAAGCAGTGAGTGCAGAAATGCCCAAACTATCACAAATATAACTGTTGTTAAGGAAGGAAAACGGTCGAAGAAAATCCAAGAACAGCTCCAATGTTTTATTTTCTAAGGTATGTGACTGACTGATGAAAAATGGCCTCGACAAGTTGCTTCATTTTCTGTCACATATAACCCAGATATTGTTGAGAACAGATGCTACCTCGGTTTCTGAGGCTACAAAGCTAAACTATCAGCTGGTGACGGACAACAACAGGAATGGGTGAAGTACCAACTCTTTACCAGTGGAGGTGGGCAGTCGAGGGTTCGCAGAACTTTCTGTTAATAGGGCCAATGCAGCCCTGGGAATTAAAGAAAGAACAGAAAAAGATCCGCCATTAACAATATAGAGGCTGCTAAGAAAGCATCTAGACGACTCAGGTTGGAAGGTGTTGATCGGTGGTGTCAGTACAATGCCACTTGGATAGAGGCTTAGGCCTGAACAATTTAGGTCGAATCGTTTGGACGAGGGAGCGTGCTCTTGGACCCAAAGTACTTAGTGAACCCCAAGATACAACATTGACGGTGTGGCCAAGTATTACAACTACGTAGAACTATATACATTCATATATATCAAATAGATAAAGAGTGGAATAGGTAAAACACAGACTACAGTCGTTTCATAACAAGTTGTAGTTTGTTACGTATTTAGTAACAAACAAGAAGCAGCTCAGCTAATCTTATACATACACACACATACATACACACATACACACATACACACACACACGTACACACACACACACGTACACACACACACACACGTACACACACACACACGTACACACACACACGTATATATACATGAGTGCATGTGTATTACATAACTATTGATCTAAACTTTTGCACAAACACATTCACACATATGGACGTATGCACGTATGACATATGCACGCATGTATGTGTGTGAGCGCGCGCGCATATCCATGTAGCACTCCACACGCTACTGTGACACACAGTGAAGCTTTTCTGTCAGGCTGCCTTACAAAAACAACAAAAACTCTGCCCTACATATGGTATTGAGTACTCAGTTGAATACAGGTATTTTACTTGCCGCTCGACAATCAACATTCTATCTATCTATCTATCTATCTATCTATCTACTTGTCTATCTACCTGTCTGTCTTTCTGTCTGTCTGTTTGTTTGTCTGTCCGTCTGTTTATCTATCTGTCAGTATGTATGTATATGTGTGTGTATATATATATGTACGTATATATATATATATATATATATATATATATATATATATATATATATATATATATATATATATATATATATGTATGTATGTATGTATATGTATGTATGTATGTCTATGAGCATATGTGCATGTCGGAATACATATGTATATATAATATATATATACACACACACACACACACACACACACATATATGTAAATATATATTTTTTAGTAGGGAAGGCCGGTTTATGGGATTATTTTGAAGAGGTCTTAAGTCAACAGGTTTTGGGGTCTAACATTACGTCGTAAAGTGAAACCCTTTGTGGACGGGAAACCCAGGGCAATCCCATAAACCGGTCTTCCTCAGTAGAATATATATGTATATATATATATGTGTGTGTGTGTGTGTGTGTGTGTGTGTGTGTGTGTGTGTGTGTGTGTGTAAGTATGTATGTATGAATGTATGCATAGATAGATAGATAGATAGATAAGAATATATATATGTATATCAGTCGGCGCACACATAAATGCATATATATATATATATATATATATATATATATATATATATATATATATATATATATATATATATATACATACATATAATTATATACACACATATATGCATATATATATATACATATATGTATATATATATGTATGTATGTATATATATATATATATATATATATATATATATATATATATATATATGTACACATACGTAAATATGTACATACAAACATGCATACATACATATTATCTGCTCACAAATCTGTATATGTATGTATGTATGCATGTGTGTATTGTGTGTGTGTGTGTGTGTGTGTGTGTGTGTGTGTGTGTGTGTGTGTGTGTGTGTGTGTGTGTAACCAAATATGGAACGAGACAAATAGGGAGAAGACGGCGTTGGTATAGTTTACATCGCATAAACAACGACGTGTAAAACGTCTGTAATATTATTCTTTATAGACGACGATGTTGTTTAGCAACACTCTACTGGTCATTTCATGTTAGTTGTAAAAACTGCAAAAATAGTCTCGTATTCGGTGAAATAGTCTGCTAGTATTGATTGGTTACAATTGATTACCATTATGACTAGAACTGGCTGTACTTGTGAATGAAGGAATTATGAAACTGCATACTACTATTTCTTTGTGGGCAGAGCAACATCAGGCAATGTGGTGGTTGTAAATGCAGGCACTCGAAAGCTGAATTTTCATTCATAAAAATCTATAAAGAGCCTCTGCTTTGCTATCATCATCGACTACCAAACTATGACGTCAATGTCATCTATAGTAACCACAATATTTTGTTCTGCATTTGCGTTTACTTTCTATTTTACCTTCTTTCTTCCTTTCTTTCTTTTATTCTTTAACTACATATCTGCCTTTCCTACTATTACTACTACTACTACTGGCTTGTGTGGCTTTTTTTAATTTTTTTTTATTCTCTTTTGTTGTGTTTTGTTCTGTTTGTTATTTGTTTTCACGGAACAATACCAAAAATTTAACGACCTTGTTACTCCATAAAAGGTCGATACATACATAAATACCATATACATACATACATACATACATACATACATACAGACATACATACACATATATACACATATACACACATATATATATATAGATACACATATACATATAGACAAATACATAAATATATATACATATATATATGCACACATAAAAGTATGTGTGTATGTATGTATGTATGTATGTATGTATGTCCAATAGCGTATTTTAGAGACAGTGTCGTAGCCATTTACTGTTCATTCATAAATGGAGCTCCGCAACCTCTGCAGCCTCGGTGATAGTAGTAATTGCGTAGGTGCATCGGAAATCCATCCTCCGTAGAGATGCTAAGATCACAGGTTCGAAATAAGCAATAGTAAATTGAAATAAAATGAAATGTAATTTTTTGCTTTTTAGTTGTTTTCAGTCATTGGACTGCGGCCATGCTGGAGCACTGCCTTCAGGGGGCGTAGTCGGAGAAATCGACTCTTGTATTTATTTTCTTAATTTTCTTACTTTTTTTTTTCTTTTTCCTTTTTTATTTTTAAGCCTGGTAATATTATATCGGTGCTTTGCTGAACCGTTAAGTTACGAGGCCGTGAACAAGCTAATATTGATACACACACACACACACACACACACACACACACACACACACACACACACACGCTCACACATACACACACACATACACACACCTATACACACACACACACACACACACACACACACACACGCTCACACATACACACACACATACACACACCTATATATACATACGCACACATACATACATACACACACATACACACAAATACACACACATACACACACATACACACACATACACACACATACACACATGAGGTACGCACGCATACATACATATATACGCAGGGTATCGACAGTTTCACTTTACCAAATTCATTCACAAGATATTAATCGCCCCCCCCCCTCTCGGGGCCCAAGGTGTTGGAAATAAAATCATAATAAAATTATTAATTATAAATTATCTTTAATTATTATTACCGTTGCTGTTTGGCATCAGATCGGTTCTGATTGAATAGATGTATAATGATTAATGGCGTTCTGACCATGGCCAGTCCATTTTTTTTTCTTTCGGGTAAACTGAGGATAGGATTATGTTATCCAATATGTCTTTCATTTTATTTTTATTTATTTTTTTTACACTAAGATGTGTTTTGAGGGAGATATGGCTGTTATCTTTAAACAGCTCGAGCGGGGTATCGAGAACAATCTATTTATAATTTGATTTAATTGAAGACGTGTAATAGAATATTTCGTATTTTTACAGATTTAAACCATTTTTGGAACAAATATTCTTCATATACGAGCGCACTCATAGACACACAGACACACAGACACACACGGACACACATACACGCACACACCTACACGAACAACCATACACACACAATAGGTACAGACTCATTTACACATACATTTTACATACACGCGCGCATATATACGCATAGATATATGTGCAGTGACGAACTGGGTCTAAAAATATTGGTTTCCAGGAGACTAAGGGGGCCCACCCGCAACTACAATGCTATCGTTATTTTATTATTATTATTTTTTTTTTTGTTAAAAGTGTTCTTTTCAGATGTCTACAAACACTGAGGCTGAAATAATTAAATACATTCTTCCAGGAGTGAATAAAAAATTCTCAAACTTGAGGGAATGGGCCCCTTAGATACTAACATGGGCCCCCATATGTGGATTCTAATGACGCAGGGGCTCATTTACCATCCGGAAAGCTGGCTACCTGGTCAGTCCGCCACTGTATATATACATAAAACTCGTATATTTTGGTATGTCTGATTATCTATATGTCTGTCTATATATGTATGTCATTGTTCAATTTTATTTCAAGATTTCTTGCCAATAGAGAATGAGCCGGTTTCTAAACTAGACCCAAGGCTTCTTCATTGGAAATTCGACATCAACAGAGTATGTATGTATGTATGTATGTATGTATTACGTATGCATGCTGGCATGCATGTATATATAACTGTGATTGTATATATGTGTATGCATGTATGTGCCTATAGATGTATGTATGTGTGTGTATATTATGTATCTGTCTATATATGAGCTTGTGTATGTATGTATGCATGTATGTATATATGTATGTATGAATGTATGTATGTATGTATGTACATATGTATGTGTATATGTATATATATATATATATATATATATATATATATATATATATATATATATGCGTATATGTGTGTGCTTGTGTATGCATGTCATTGTTCAGTTTTATTTCAAGATGTATGCATGCATGTATGTATGTATGTATGTATGTATGTATGTATGTATGTATGCATGTATGTATGTATGTATGTATGTATGGTGAATACGATTGTTTCCTTATATCTAAAGGTTTCGTTTGGTTGGTGTTATTCATTCAAACTCATTGGTGAATTTGGAATAAAC